>NC_057802.1:363487030-363699032 GCF_018294505.1 Triticum aestivum | reverse complement strand
ATTCGATGTGGCGTTAGGATTGAGGGTAATTAACTACGTATGGAGACATAGAGACCTTGAACGTGCATGTGTGAGAGGTATACATGTATACGTGGGATGTGTGTGTGTGCGCGCGCGCATGATCGAGATAAAAGAAAGAAGACATAAGTCATAAGATCAACGACATGGGAGAGACGGATCGGTATGACAATATGCATGCATGTGAGAATGCAGGGAAGAAGGCCCGACAATTGAGCATGTGTTTTTGTCTTTAAGAGATAGTGGCGTGGGCTGGAGCATGCATCTATGGCGAGCAGAGGGAGTGAGGCGCAACGATTGTGCAAAAGAGACCAGCCTATAAATGCATATGTATGGAGAGACATATATAGTGTCGGTGATAGGAAGGAAGACTCCATGCAAGAAAGAAATGTTGATGGAGAAACTACAGATAGATACAGAGATGGAGATGCTAGCTAGAGGGACATCCGCTAGTTTGGGTGTTGGAGATGACCGTCGGGTGGTTCAAAGGGTGAAGTTATATATGTGTGTGAGAGGGCACTTGACTGCATGTAGAGAGAAACATATGTAGTGTTCGTGATAGGAATCAAGAGTGAGGGCGAGAAAGAAGGTTGATGGAGAAACAGATAAATAGAAAGATAAAGATGCTAGCTAGTGTGCGTTAGAGATAGGAGTCGAGTGGATCAGAAGGCTGGGTTATGTGTGTGGGTGTGAGAGAGATAGAGAGAGGGTGCATGTGAGTCACATACAAACAGATATCAGAGAGAAATGAGATCCAAAGAGACGGAGTTTTGTGTCTGCGAGAGAGAAAGATATTTCACAACGAGAGTGATAGCTAGAGAGACATACGAGGGAACGCAAGATATCTCTAGGGAGAGAGGGTGTGTGTGAGCGACATACAAGAGAACAATGGAGAAATATGAGACCCTGGGAGACAGAGTTTGTGTTTGTGTGTGAGAAAGAGATATTGAAGAGGAAGAGTCGTAGGTTCTCATATCTAAGGAGAGAAAGACATCTCTGTATGAGGGGTGTGCGAGTGGCACACATGGGAATAGTAGAGAGAAATGAGACCCCGGGAGACAAAGTTTTGTGTTTGTGTGAGAGAAAGAGATTCCACATGGAGAATCATAGTTAGAGACACATAGCAGGGAGCGAGATATACTTAGAGAGAGATAGAGTGATGAAGGTCGAGGGAGAGAGTACCGTCAGTGTGTTACGAAGATAAAAGATCATTGTCGACATACAGGTAGCACAAGAGATACCTGAGAGACGATGAACGCGTATAGGTCCAGAGAGATAGTCCTAATAAGCATGAGTGATAGCTATATGAGACAAATATCTGGATTAAAGGGGATTCAAATATTTAAACTGGAGATCACGACATCGATAATATCACAACGCAAATTGGTGTATCAAACATGCATATTCATTTGAATCTGGGCACACATGTAATGTTATATAGTTTATCAATATTGGTGATCCATAGATTCTTCAATTACAAACAATGCATGGTTTATATGCAATTAATGTCTAAACGGGATTACACTATATGTTGCGTGTGTGAAACACATTATACATGTTTGAGAAGTAAAAAAACCCGCATGAAACACACATTAATTGGAGACAGTTAGCGAGGAATGCATACATTGGATTTCAACATAAAGTGGTTTCAAATATTTGAAAATCCAAATTGATGGATACAACCTTATGAATCTGACATCATACCATTTGTAAACCATATTTATGTATAAATGGTGTTGTGCTTTTGAAAGTATATATAAAAAATGATGTATATAGAATGTAATTCCAATTGAAAATGGATCCCGCCCGAAAAAATAGAATACAAACGGGATTCGACTTGAGTTGGCACGGTAAACGTGCACTCTACAAAATTTGAACGAAGCGGGGAGAGTCGCAGTAACCGCCCGAAACCAAAATCTGCGAGATGGAAATCACTACTGCCTATCCCTGCCACGCAAAGCCTATCTGCTGGATTTCTATAGGTTTCGATAGGGGTAGGTTTGAAATTTCACCTAAATGTGACGTAACCGCCTCTCACCCGGATTCATACACGGTGGGCGCCAAAACACAGTGTGTCCTCGGCCGAAATCGACTCCCTCCCTGGTTCATATTCATACACAGTGGGCGCCAAAAACAAACTCTCGTCGGCAAATATTCGGTGTATGCGAGATTACCGTCCTATCCCCAACCGACTAATGTTGTTGTGATGTAGTAGAAATTTGAAACAGGGGCTAAGTTTGTAAATTTCCTCGCATTTGAGACAAGCGCACCCTGAATACATGGTTCCCCCTTCCTCCCTTTTCCCCATTCGTACTCCATGGGCGCCAAAACACCCTCTCCACCCCACCCTCCTCCGTCCGCCACCCCATCCACCGCCGTACTCCTCCACCATGCCGGAGCTGATACCCCGATGTCGCCGCCCATTACAAGAGATCGACCTCTCTCATCCACGGCTTCGGACCGGGATCCTTGCATCCCGTCCTCTCGCTTCATCCCCGCCGTCGTCCACCTTGCCGGCGCCGCTCCTACGACCGTCTCGTCCACCGCGCCCCGCTGCCACCGTCTACCCTCCTAGATCTGCTTCCACGCCGCCGACAGCCATCGCTACCGCAGCACCGTCAAATTCTCAGCAGATGCGTACATGGCGCCGCACCAGAGGCGGTACTCTTTCGTATCTGCTCAACTTATTTATTGCAGCAAGAAAATAGATCGCCACTGCTTTACTCTGATTTCTTGTCTTGGTTGCGAAGTTGCCTTTGTCCGATTTGCACCTTCAGATCCGCCATGGCACGCTCAACACTATACTCCCAATGCTTATGGTTTTCCCCTTTTATATTCCACACTAGTTAAATCACAGTAGACTAAATTTCAAAATTGGGTCAGTCGATTTTTCAGAGCTCGCCGGAGTTCGCCGGTGCGATCGAAGGGGCTCGGGTGGTTGTGGGGCCTCGCCGAACAAAGAAAACTCGATGCGGGTGGGGGTTGGGGCGGGGGTGGGGGTGGGGGTGGCGGAGGAACACAGGCGGTGGGGGCCGGTGGTCCGGCCGGCGGCCCGTGCGGTGTTCTGTATGGGAAGAATCAGAGACGAGGAAGAAGAAGGGTTAGGAGACGTAGGATCTTCATCCAACCGCCAGAAATGGTCGAGAGACAGCTGGGAGTTGCATTCTTAATGTGCTCTGGTTCATCATGTGTGGGCACTGCACAACCAACATTTTATTATCCAAAATCTACTTCCTCTTCTTTACCATGTTCCTCTTCCGTTCTTCTTTAATATGTACCCTCTCCGTTCCTAAATACAAGTCTTTGTATAGATTCCACCATGGACTACATATGGAGCAAAATGAGTGAATCTACACTCTAAAATGTATCTGGATACATCTGTATGTGATCCATAGTGGAAATCTCTACCAAGACTTATATTTTGGAACGGAGGGAGTATGATAGTAGTACAGTATGTTCCTTGTACTGAAGATGAGCAGGGACATTTGTAGTGTAGAGGTCTATACGGTCGGTTGTGATGGACACTTTGAGCCTCTTTGATTCATAGCATCTTGTAAACATAGGAATAGGATTTGTAGTGGCCTGCCCACTTGAATCATATAAGAATAGCAAGGAAATGCGGGGAGCTGTGTCGCCTTTGAGAGTTACACTGATATTAACAGTACCGCACCTTCACTTGAAGAGAGCTGGTATCCGAAGCCTTTCTAGCTGTACCGGCAATACTAGCACATATATTCCAGCAAGTTCCACTTTGCTGATTTTACTCTGATGCTTAAGGTTTTCCCGTTATATCTACACTATGATCTATGTAGCTGCTTTGTGTCGCACTAGCAGCAGTCCACTCTTGAAGCTAAACACTGCAATGACTTACAAAATTGGCACCAAGGCATTGAGTGCCATTCTGGATGCAATGAAACTCATACGCTCCCCACCTGTTGATTCTTGTTCAGAATATGATCCTAATGACTATTCTAACCTCGAGGAGTCAAAGGCAGATGGCCTGTCCTGTTCACCCATCAAGGTGCCTGTTCTAATTTGGCAATGTTTTATTGATTGCGGGTATCTTGCTATGTTGTCTTGCATTTCTTCTACTTTGTTACACCGCCATCTGCTTAGTTTACTCATCATATATGTCGAGATGCCATGCCCATCCATTATCAATACATATTCCATCTGTCATCATACCATGTTTTTCCACTCAAATGTTGTTCTTGTGCATCAGACATCAAAAAGGAAGAGGGTGATTGCCGAACCTGAAGGAGCACCAGCAAAGTCCTTGAAAAACGTGGTGGTGCCGGAGAAATCAGACAGCACCCCACTTATATTGGCTGTACAACCAGTGACACAAAACGTAGGACCGACTCCAGCAGACTGTACCCATACTTCACTGGCCACACCACTAGCCCCACCACACAGGACCTGCACTCCAGCAAAAGGTATACCGATTTCATTTGCCATAGCACCAGCTGTACCACAGAAAAATCCCACTCCAGCAAAAAGTACAGCAAGTCCACCGGCCGAAGACCTATCCCAACTGCAGAGACGGCCAATTCCTGCAGATTGGAACCCCATTCCATTTATTCCCAGTTTAAAAGACAATGATTTCAATGTTGTTAGGGACTACGTGCATATATTCCCATCATGGGAAGATTATTGTGAAGACAAACACCATTTTCACATCTTCCTGTCCAACTTACGTGTAAGTGCTATTATTCATGGTTATTATTTTCCTGTTTTTTGCTGATTGAACACATCAATGATTTACATTACATGGTTGTAACTAGGCGAGGGTCAATCTGGATAGTCATGACGAGCAAAGCTTGCTTGTGCTTTTCAAGGAAGCATTGCAGCAGTATCGGTGTTACCTGAGGAAATCACACTTTGATGGCAAGTCTATAAACGAATTTCCGGTGAAGTCTCCTGTGCTAAATTTAGAAGACATTGAATGGAAAAACCTTGTTATGCACTGGTCTTGTTCCTAGGATGAGGTACTGTCTATGAAATCACATGACAATTTGAACTCTACTTTTCCGCATGTGCCTTACGGATCTTTTTTGCAGGAAATCTGCTCGAAGAAGAATTCCGGTTTGACAAGAACGACAGGATATCGCAAATATGCTGCCCGCTGCTTTGCTCTTGTTAGTACCTGTTGTCCTGTATCACTGTACTTGCATACATACCTGGTTCATTATGTGACAGCAGTATGCATGATAGCTTGCTTATCAATTGTTCGCTCCAAATTATCTGATCTGTATGAATGGTTACATTAGTGTAGAATATATCCAATGCCAATGTTTTTTTAGCTCTGCATTGTTCTTGTAAGTACATGCTGTCCTTTATCAGTGTACTTATAATGACAGGTAGTTGTTCATGTACCATCACTCTGCAGCTTATTTTCCTTTGCCCTCCATTTTCTACACATCAGATCTATATTTACTCTTACCATAAGGTTGGTACTGAAGAAGTTTAGTTGTGCATTGCTCTTGGCTGTACCTTTTGCCTGTATCACTGCACTTACATTTATAGCTACTTGGTTATGTAGCATCACTCTTCATCTTATCTTAAATATTCTCCATTTTTTCGTATATTATCACATCTATATTTACTCTTAACAAAATGTAGAATAAAGGCAATGCTTTTGAAGAAGATTCTGTGGTAAACTTCTTGAATTGCCCCCCCCCCATCAGCATGGACAAGGCCTTTATAGAGCCTGTCTTCACCAATAATGTAAGTTTGTCCATCTCAAGCCTTCAAACTTTGTTGTATATATTTGGTTAGGCATGACTGCAACAACTGTTTATTTTTGGTGTTTGCATCAAATTGCTTGTTTAAAGTTTATTATGTAGTTCATAAACAAAAGTTTGTCCTTTCTCAATTTAAGTTTTCAGTTGTACAACCAAGTTCCTTCTTCATACCATGTAAATTAAACTATACAGAGCAAGTGATCTTCTTTTGCACTGCATGTATGCTTCTGTTCTTCATCCGTAATCCAGTGGTGTGGTGAACCTACCCACTACAGCACAATATCATATTCTGCAATGTCTTAACTATGAACAATGTCATATCATTCTACTATTATTTAAACCGTCTCTTTATTTGCCAATCTGAAATGGTATAAATTGACAGCACACTAACCATTGATACTTATGAGTTCTTGATCTGTAATCCAGTGGTGTCGTGAAGCTGCCAACTCCTTCACAATGTCATTTCCTGCCATGTCTTGACCTGAACAATACCATATTGTGTTAATGCAATTTTAAACTGTGTCACTTTATTCGTCAGTAAGAAATGTGATGAATTGTCAGCACTGATACTTTTATGTGCAAAACCTGTCATCTGTCTTCTTGTTTATCTTTCAGAGTGAGGAAGATATAAGTGTTGAACAAGCGCAGTCTCATCATCTTGCTCAGCTGCTTGCGCTGCAGCTCCCCAGCAGGGCTAACCTTTCTTGAACTCTATTGAAGTGCTGTCGGTTTTGTATATTATTTTGTCGGCGTGTTTATTTGCACTGGTGGCAATCTTTGATGCCCAGTGTATGTAATCTGCTGTCTGCTTGTGCTTTATTATCATAGTGGCGAACTTTGATGCCCAGTGGATGTAATATGCCGTAATTTCTTTATTGTATAGTCTAGGTTTTTTCTTATTCACGATGCTGCAGTTATTTTACTGTATATATATATCCTGTCTTCGCAGTAAACCGGCCAAACCGTAAAATTATGGTACATAATCGGGCCGTCATGCAATCACGATATAGGTTGGGCCTGAAACGTGCCGAACAGCTCACGGGCCGGCAGCAGCCCGAAATGAACCCCGGCCCATGATTGTGCGAATCAAATCACGGGCTTTTAACAGGCCAAAATTGTCTCGGTCCTTGTTTGGCCCAATCAGATATCGGCTGCGAGCAGGCCGGATGCAAACCGGGCCGTAGTTAGGCCCAACTATATGACGGGCTTTTAACAGGCCGAAATTAATATAGGGCCGAAATGTTAAACGGGCCCTTAACATGCCAAAACTAATATCAGGCCGAATTACTAAGTGGGCCTTTAGCAAGTGGGCCCAAAAGCATAGTGTCCAGTTGACGGGCCGAATATGATATGGGCCATAATTGAGCCCAAAGCCTCTTAAAGGGCCAGACCTGATCTGGGCCGTAATTTGGCCTAGAACGTGGTAGGCTTTTAACTGGCCGGATCTCATATGGGCCACTATTAGGCCCAGAGCATGGCAGGCCATTAATGGACCGGATCAAATATGGGCCGGCATTTGGCCCAAAACATGGCAGCCAGTTAATGGGCCGGCCTACTAGGGTCCTCAAAATCTTGTGGGCCTACAGCTGGGCCGGCCCATTAATGTCGGCCAAATCTCGTGGGCCTTTACCTGGGCCGGCCCATTATGATCCGCAAGAATCTTGTGGGCCTTTACCTGGGACGGCCCATTATGGCACACAAAAATCTTGTGGGCCTTTACCTGGGCCGGCCCATTATGGCCCGCAAAATCTTGTGGGCCTTTAGCTGGGCCAGCCCATTATGGTCCGCAAAATCTCGTGGGCCTTTAGCTGGGCCGGCCCATTATGGTTCGCAAAATCTTGTGGCCCTTCAGTTGGGCCGGCCCATTTAAACTTGATGGGCCGGTCCACGTGTCAACATATCATAGGCGCGTCTCGCCCATTGGATGAGTGACACCTGTGCCAACGCGGACCTGACACGTGTCTCCTCCAGCCAATGATGATTTTACACGTGGAAAATCCCCATTGGTCGGGGCTGTTAACGGGTTATCGGATCCAAAACCCGACCCGATAGCTTAACGACGTTCCGTTACGGTGGATGCCACGTGTCGGTCACCCTTGACGAAAGCACTTCTGTGATGCGCGATTTATCGTCATGGAAGTGGACACTTCCGTGATGATAATTTTGGTAATGTCATGGAACACTTCTACGACAGCACAGGTATGACTATCTTGATTCTGTCATAAATTTGTCATGGATGTACATGCATGACAAAAAACGCGACCTACTGTGACAAACACGTATCATCACGGAAGTGTATTTTTTTGTAGTGTGTGCTTATTTTGATGGCTCTATGGTTTTCTTTGATGAGTTTTTCCATAGAAAAGTTGGAATACAGTAGATATAATACAAAAACAAATATGAATAGGTTTGATACAACACTTATGGTAGTGGTTTGCTTTCTTTTACTAATGGATCTCACGAAGGTTTTGTTGAGTTTTGTGTGATTGAAGTTTTCAAGTTTTGGGTTATCTTACGATGGATGAAGGAAGGATGTAAGAGCCTAAGCTTGGGGATGCCCCGGCATCCCAAGCTATATCCAATAATGAGCAACCAACTAAGCTTGGGGATGCCCCCAAGTGGCATCCCCGCTTTCTTCCAACAACTATCGGTATTTTACTCGAGGCTATATTTTTATTCGTCACATGATATGTGTTTAGCTTGGAGTGTCTTGTATGATATGTGTCTTTGCTTGTTTTGTTTTGTGTTTTAAGTCATCAATCCTTGCTGGACACACCTATTTGAGAGAGCCAAAATTATGTCATGACTTGTTAGAATTGCTCTATGTGCTTCACTTAAATCTTTTATGAGCTAGGACTTGCTCTAGTGCCTCACTTATGTCTTTTTGAGCACGGTGTGCTTAGTATTTTTGAAGACATGCTCTCTTGCTTCAATTAGATTTATTTGAGAGTTAGTAAAATTTTGAAAAAAAATTCTCTCTTGCTTCACTTAAATTATTTTGAGAGAAATAAAATTTGTTATGCTCATGATCTTGACTTATATTTGTTTGAGCTTATGAAAAGCAACACATGAAAATTAGTCCCAAAGTGATAGATACCCAAGAAGGATAAAGTAAAAAATGTCATGAAGATCATTGGACAAAATAAACTTGATTCCTTGTAATAGTTTTGAGATATGATAATGTGATGTGTGAGTTATGTTGATGAGTAATTTTTCTCTAGTAAGAATATTGGTGTTAAGGTTTGTGATTCCTATGCATGCACGAAAGTCAATAATCATGCAATGAAAATTATATCCTACTTGTGGTGCATTATTCAGTGTTAATTATGCTTAATGCTTGATTATGAGATTATTCGTTTGTTGGTTGGTCGCTTCTCAATCTTTTTGCTAGCCTTCATTTTGCACCAAGTATGATCTCTACTTGTGCATCCAAAATCCTTTAAACCAGTTTTGCCACATGATCCATTATATCTACCTATATGCGGTATTCTTTTGCCATTCTAAGCAAATTTGCATGTGCCATCTCTAATTTTCCAAATAAACTTCTCTTTTGTGTGTTTGTTTCGCTCGCGGAAAGGTAACGGGTGGCTAATATTTTCCATGCTGGATGTGCTATTCTCACGATGAGTGTTTATTCACTTGTCATTGCACGAGAGTAAGGCAAAGGTTTTAGGGATGCCTAGTCACGATGAGTGTTGGTATGGAGGGCAACCGTGCATACGGCTAGCCATGGAAAGTGAAAGTATGGTGGAAAAAGGAATACACTTTATTTTCTGTTTGGGAACCGCCTATGGCATATCTAGCATGGAAAGTGTTCGGAACTCTACGTCGTTTTCTTTGGTGGGATGGATACACCTCCCAAAATGTTTTTATCTCTAATTTTTCTCTTTGAGCTCTGGCACCTCTACAAATCCCTACTTCCCTCTGTGAAGGGCCTTTCTTTTTTACTTTATGCAATTTTTATTTTTGAATTTGAGTCTCCATCTTCTCTTATAAAAGCACCAACTAAGAGGCAATATGATCGTACTTAAGTATTGGGTGTAGTTAATATTTGACTGTGTTTCATGAATGGATCAATGTTTGAGCATAATGGGCTAGGGATAACTTGTTTTAGCATTGATATTTTGAAAGACATGGTTGCTGGTTGATATGCTTGAGTATCTAAATTATTATGTCAAAACTAGACTATTGCTTTGAATCACATAAAAGTCCAAATGTCCATGCTATAAAGAAAATAATATGTTAAGACTTGATGAACAACACTCCACATCAAAAATTCTGTTTTATCACTTACCTACTCGAGGACAAGCAGGAGTTAAGCTTGGGGATGCTGATACGTCTCCAATGTATCTATAATTTTTGATTGTTCCATGTTGTTTTATTATCAATCTTGGATGTTTTATAATCATTTTATAGTCATTTTATATCATTTTTTGGTACTAACCTATTGACATACTGCCAAGTGCCTGTTGCAGTTTTTTCCATGTTTTTTACATCACAGGAAATCAATATCAAACGGAGTCCAAATGCCCCGAAACTTCACAGAGATTTTTTATGGGCCAAAAGGAAGGCAATGGGCCCTGGTTGCACCTGGGGGTGCCCCGAGGGGGGCACAACCCACCAGGGCGCGCCAGGAGGCCTAGGCGCCCCTGGTGGGTTGTGCCCACCTCGGGTGCCCCCCGGACCGCCTCTTTGCTCTATAAATACTCCAGTATTCCAGAAACCCTAAAATCATCGACGAAATATTCATCCAGCCGCCGCAGAGTCCAGAACCACCAGATCCAATCTAGACACCATCACGGAGGGGTTCACCACTTCCATTGGTGCCTCTCCGATGATGCGTGAGTAGTTCTTTGTAGACCTTCATGTCCGTAGTTAGTAGCTAGATGGCTTTCTCTCTCTCGCTGAATTCTCAATAAAATGATCTCTTAGAGATCCATATGATGTAACTCTTTTACGGTGTGTTTGTTGGGATCTGATGAACTTCGAGTTTATGATCAGTTATATCTTTTTATATCCATGAAAGTTATTTGAGTTTCTTTGATCTCTTATATAAATGATCTCTTATAGCCTCGTATTTATTCTCCGATATTTGGGTTTTGTTTGGCCAACTTGATCTTTTTATCTTGCAATGGGAAGAGGTGCCCGGTAGTGGGTTCGATCTTACGGTGCTTAATCCCAGTGACAGAAAGGGAACTGACATGTATGTATCGTTGCTACTAAGGATAAAAAGATGGGATCCCTATGCCGCAATTGATAACGGATCTTGTCTACATCATGTCGTCGTTCTTATTGCATTACTCCATTTTTCCATGAACTTAATACACTAGATGCATGCTGGATAGCGGTCGATGTGTGGAGTAATAGTAGTAGATGCAGGCAGGAGTCGGTCTACTAATCTTGGACGTGATGCCTATGTAATGATCATTGCCTGGATATCGTCATAATTATTTGAAGTTCTATCATTTGCTATTTTTCTCGAGAGAAGCCACTTGTGAAACCTACGCCCCCGGGTCTTGTTTCTCATATATTTGCCTTGCGATCTACTTTTCCTTTGCGTTATTATTCATATCTATTAAACCAAAAAATACAAAAATACCTTGCTGCGTTTTATCTTTATTTATTTTATTTGACGTTCGATCTATCAATCTACTACAATTTACCTCACGTCTGTTTGCCTATCTTGAGGCGCCGTACCCCGAAAGGGATTGACAACCCCTTTAAAACGTTGGGTTGTGAGGTGTTGTTGTTTGTGTGCAGGTGTTGTTTACGTTGTGGTTCTTGGTTCTCCTACTGGTTCGATAACCTTGGTTTCATCACTAAGGGAAATACCTACCGTCGTTGTGCTACATCATCCCTTCTTCTTGGGGGAAATACCAACGTAGTTGCAACAACCATCAGCTTCTTTTGCAAAGGGAATGGTCACTGGAAGCGGAACTGCCCCAGATACTTGGCGGATAAGAAGGATGGCAAAGTGAACAAAGGTATATTTGATATACATGTTATTGATGTGTACTTTACTAGTGTTCGTAGCAACCCCTGGGTATTTGATATCGGTTCAATTGCTAAGATTAGTAACTCCAAACATGAGTTGCAGAATAAACAGAGACTAGTTAAGGGTGAGGTGACGATGTGTGTCGGAAGTGTTCCAAGGTTGGTACGATCACCATCGAACACTCCCTCTACCTTTGGATTAGTGTTGAACCTAAATAAATGTTATTTGGTGTTTGCTTTGAGCATGAATATGATTAGATCATGTCTATTGCAACGGTTATTCATTTAAGTCAGAGAATAATTGTTGTTCTACTTACATGAATAAAACCTCCTATGGTCATACACCCAATGTGAATGGTTTATTGAATCTCGATCGTGGTGATACACATATTCATAATATTGATGCCACAAGATGCAAAGTTGATAATGATAGTGCAACATACTTGTGGCACTTCCGTTTAGGTCATATTGGTGTAAAGCGCATGAAGAAACTCCATGCGAATGGACTTTTGGAATCACTTGATTATGAATCATTTGATACTTGCGAACCATGCCTCATGTGTAAGATGATTAAAACTCCGTTCTCCGAAACAATGGAGCGAGCTAATGACTTATTGGAAATAATACATACTGATATATGCGGTCCGATGAGTGTTGAGGGACACGACGGGTATTGTTATTTTCTAACCTTCACAGATGATTAGGCATGGGTATATGTACTTGATGAAACACAAGTCTGAAACATTTGAAAAGTTCAAAAAAATTCAGAGTGAAGTGGAGAATCATCATAACAAGAAAATAAAATTTCTATGATCTGATCGCAGAGGCGAATATTTGAGTTATGAGTTTGGCCTTCATTTAAAACAATGTGGAATTGTTTCACAACTCACGCCACCTGAAACACCACAGCGTAATGGTGTGTCTGAATGTTGTAACAATACTTTATTGGATATGGTGCGTTCTATGATGTCTCTTACCGATTTACCACTATCGTTTTGGTGTTATGCATTAGAGATAGCCGCATTCACGTTAAATAGGGCACCGTCTAAATATGTTGAGATGACACCGTATGAACTATGGTTTGGCAAGAAACTTAAGCTGTCGTTTCTTAAAGTTTGGGGTTGCGACACTTATGTCAAAAGGCTTCAGCCGGATTAGCTCAAACCCAAATCGGAGAAGTGTGTCTTCATATGATACCCTAAGGAAACAATTGGGTACACCTTCTACCACAGATCCGAAGGCAAGATCTTTGTTGCCAAGAATGGATCCTTTCTAGAGAAGGAGTTTCTCTCGAAAGAAGTGAGTGGGAGGAAAGTTGAACTTGATGAGGTAATTGTACCTTCTATCGAATTGGAAAGTAGCACATCAGAGAAAACCGTTCCCGTGATGCCTACACCAACCAGAGATGAATCAAATGATGATGATCATGAAACTTTAGATCAAACTGGACCTCGTAGGTCGAACAGAGCATGTTCTGCACAAGAGTGGTACGCTAATCATGTCCTGGAAGTCATGTTATTAGACCATGACAAACCTACAAACTATGAAGAAGCTATGATAAGCCCAAATTCTGATAAATGGCTTGAGGCCATGAAATCTGGGATAGGATCCATGTATAAAAACAAAGTATGGACTTTGGTGGACTTGCTCGATGATC
Organism: Triticum aestivum; assembly: GCF_018294505.1. Taxonomy (NCBI): domain Eukaryota; kingdom Viridiplantae; phylum Streptophyta; class Magnoliopsida; order Poales; family Poaceae; genus Triticum; species Triticum aestivum. The sequence continues at coordinate 363,685,619 of NC_057802.1, read as the reverse complement.
GGCAAGCCATTGAGAATAAATGGATCTTCAAGAAGAAGATAGACGTCGATGGTAATGACAACATCTACAAAGCTCGACTTGTTGTGAAAGGTTTTCGACAAGTTCAAGGGGTTGACTATGAGACCTTCTCACCCATAGCGATGCTTAAGTCAGTCTGAATCATGTTAGCAATTGCTGCATTTTATAATTGTGAAATCTGGCAAATGGACGTCAAAATTGCATTCCTTAATGGATTTCTTAAAGAAGAGTTGTATATGATGCAACCAGAAGGTTTTGTCGATCCTAAAGGAGCTAACAAAGTGTGCAAACTCCAGCGATCCATCTATGGACTGGTGCAAGCATCTCGGAGTTGGAATGTACGCTTTGATGAGGTGATCAAAACATATGGTTTTATACAGACTTATGGTGAAGCCTGTATTTACAAGAAAGTGAGTGGGAGGTCTATAGCATTTCTGATATTATATGTGGATGACATATTCCTGATTGGAAATGATATAGAATTTCTAGATAGCATAAAAGGATACTTGAATAAGAATTTTTCAATGAAAGACCTCGGTGAAGCTGCTTACATATTAGGCATCAAGATCTATAGAGATAGATCAAGATGCTTGATAAGATTTTTCAATGAGTACATATCTTGACAAGATTTTGAAGGAGTTCAAAATGGATCAGTCAAAGAAGGAGTTCTTGCCTGTATTGTAAGGTGTGAAGTTGAGTAAGACTCAAAGCCCGACCACGGCATAAGATAGAGAGAGAATGAAAGTCATTCCCTATGCCTCAGCCATAGGTTCTATAAAGTATGCCATGCTGTGTACCAGACCTATTGTGTACCTTGCCATGAGTTTGGCAAGGTGGTACAATAATGATCCAGGATAAGATCACTGGATAACGGTCAAAATTATCCTTAGAGGACTAAGGAAATATTTCTCGGTTATGGAGGTGATAAAGAGTTCATCGTAAAGGGTTACGTCGATGCAAGCTTTGACACCGATTCAGATGACTATGAGTCTCAATCTGGATATTGAAAGTGGGAGCAATTAGCTAAAGTAGCTCCATGTAGAGCATTGTAGACATAGAAATTTGCAAAATACATACGGATCTGAATATGACAGACCCGTTGACTAAACTTCTCTCAAAAGCAAAACATGATCACACCTTAGTACTCTTTGGGTGTTAATCACACGGCGATGTGAACAAGATTATTGACTCTAGTAAACTCTTTGGGTGTTGGTCAAATGGCGATGTGAACTATGGGTGTTAATCACAGGGCGATGTGAACTAGGTTATTGACTCTAGTGCAAGTGGGAGACTGAAGGAAATATGCCCTAGAGGCAATAATAAAGTTGTTATTTTAAATTTCCTTATTCATGATAAAGGTTTATTATTCATGCTAGAATTATATTGTTCAGAAACTTAAATACATGTGTGAATACATAAACAAATATCGTGTCCCTAGTAAGCCTCTACTAGACTAGCTCGTTGATCAAAGATGGTTAAGGTTTCCTAACCATAGACATGTATTGTCACTTGATAACGGGATCACATCATTAGGAGAATGATGTGACGGACAAGACCCATCCGTTAGCTTAGCATATTGATCGTTCAGTTTATTGCTATTGCTTTCTTAGTGTCAAATACATATTCCTTTGACTATGAGATTATGCAACTCCCGAATACTAGAGGAATGCCTTGTGTGCTATGAAACGTCACAACGTAACTGCGTGATCATAAAGATGCTCTACAGGTATCTCCAAAGGTGTTTGTTGAGTTGGCATAGATCGAGATTAGGATTTGTCACTCCGAGTATCGGAGAGGTATCTCTGGGCCCTCTCGGTAATACACATCATAAGAAGCCTTGCAAGCAAAGTGACTAAGGAGTTAGTTGCAAGATGATGTATTATGGAACGAGTAAAGAGACTTGCCGGTAACGAGATTTAACTAGGTATGAAGATACCGACGATCGAGTCTCAGGCAAGTAACATACCGATAGACAAAGGACATATGTTGTCATAACTGTTCAACCGATAAAAGATCTTCGTAGAATATATTGGGGCCAATATGGGCATCCAGGTTCCGCTATTGGCTATTGACCGGAGAGGTGTCTCGGTCATGTTTACATAGTTCTCGAACCCATAGGGTCCGCACACTTAACGTTCGTTGACGATATAGTGTTATATGAGTTATATGATTTGGTGACTGAATGTTGTTCGGAGTGCCAAATGAGATCACAGACATGACGAGGAGTCTCTAAATGGTTGAGAGGTAAAGATTGATATATAGGACAATGGTATTCGGACACCGGAATAGTTTCCGAGTGCACCGGGTACTCATCAGGTCACCGGAAGGTGTTCCGGGCACCCCCGACAAGTGTATGGGCCTTATGGGCCAAAGGGGGGACAGACCAGCCCACAAGGGGGCTGGTGTGCCCCTTCCCTTGGCTGGTCGGCCCTAGGGGAAGGAAAGGGGAGGGGTGGCCCCTCCTACCTTTCCCTCCTCGGGAGAGAAAGGAAAGGGGGCGCCACCTCCTCCTTCCTTCCTCCCGCACTCCAAATAAGGAAGGGGAGGCCCCACTTGGGGGAAGACCCCAAGTAGGATTCGGCCTACTTAGGGTGCCCTCATGGCTGCTCCCTCCCCCCCCACCTATATTTATGTGGGAGGGGGCGCCTAGCACAACACAACGTTGTCTTCCCCCTCCACCGTTTACACCCCGGTCATATTTTCGTAGTGCTTAGCCGAAGCCCTGCGCGAAGAAGTTCGACTACATCAACGGTGTTACTAAACGCTTCGGCTTACGGCCTACGAGGGTATGTAGACAAACTCTCCCCCCTCGTTGCTATGCATCTCCATGGATAGATCTTGCACGTGCGTAGATTTTTTTCATGCAATGTTTCCCAACATATATTTCTTATCATAAGTTGTTGGTGCACATAGGTGAGCCTAGTTGTTTTTGTTTTTGTGTTTGACAAATTAAACACTAGTTTTATTCCGCATTTGTTCAAGCCTAAACCATAATTATTTTAAAGCGCCTATTCAGCCCCCCTCTAGGCGACATCCACGATCTTTCAACTGGTATCAGAGCCTCGTCTCTCATTATTAGGCTTAACCGCCTAGAGAGTAAAGATGTCGGCTAGGGGACTAGGATTCTCTGACACTTTTAGTTTCGATGGAACAAATTTTGATGTTTGGGTAATTCGCATGCTTAATCTCTTTAGGGTCATGGACCCAAATTTAGAGCAAATTATAGATATGGGTTTTTCTCCTCCAAAGGATCCTCAAAGGTTATCTCTAGAGGATGAGAAAAACTCTTCTCTCAATTCTCAAGCTTCTAATGTGCTTTTTGATGCTTTTAGCAATGTAGTTATATTTCAACTCATGTCGTTCTGGGATGCTCATGAGTTGTGGACAAAGCTTCAAGATAAATATGGTGTGTCCAAGATTTGTGGGGATGATTGTTCTCCCTCCACCTCCGGCCGTGTTGTGTTCTCAACTTCTTCTACTTCACCTACATGTGGTTTCCACAAGGTAATGATATGGTGAGTAGTGTTGGTCATTGCAATGATGATAGTGTGCTTATAATTGATGATCCCTCATCACAATCTTATTGCAATGCTCCATATTTGGAATTTAACACTTCAAGCACCTTACATGTTGAGGGAGTCCTGGACTAAGGGATTCTCAGGTGGCCGGCCTAACTCTCATGGGCCAGACAGGAGGGCTGCACTATGAACTGCTAGAAGACAGAACTGTGGCGAGACTCTGTATCCGGACAGGAAGTCTTTGGTGCCTTGGTGTGTCCTCCAAGTCAAGATAAGAAGAATCGGCATGTTTATTCCTTCCTTGTAACCGACTATGTGTAACCCTAATACCCCTGGTATCTGTATAAACCAAGGGGTTTAGTCCGTAGAGGCTAGAACAACAACCATCATCCTACTAGCCTAGGGTTAAGTTCATCTGATCTCGTGGTAGATCGAATCTGCAATCATCATATACACCTCAATATAATCAAGCATGACGTAGGGTTTTACCTCTTAGAGAGGGCCCGAACCTAGGTAAACACTGTGTCCTTCGTCCCTTGTTCCCCATTGATCCAAGATCCACAGCTCGGGACCCCCTACTCGAGATCCGCCGGTTTTGACACCGACATTGGTGCTTTCATTGAGAGTTCCGCTATTGGATCACCGAAGGATCGATGGCTTGCCTGATCATTGGAGATGGCATCAGCACCGGGGACATCTTCATCCCTGGCCAGCTTTTCGCGTTCGGCAGCATCATTCTGCACGGCGGCTCGGCCGGTCATCTAGACCAGGTCGACAGTTTCGCCTCTGAGAATCAAATCAGGTTCACTAACCTACTCCCTCCGTTCCAAAATAGATGACTCAACTTTGTACTACTTTTACAAAGTTGAGTCATCTATTTTGGAACGGAGGGAGTAGAATATATCGCTGATACTCGGGGCGATCTGATCTTCACCGGCTTTTCAGCCTCATGTGAGGCTCCTATGGACCCTGAAGCTTCGACTTGGGGACATCTTCCCTATCCGATCTCTAGATCGGATCTCAGTTCACGCCCGGCTTCGATCCTGGATATGACAGCCACGTCCGAAGACCAAGAGTCAACCCCATCCAGACCCTCCCTCCTTACCATGGTTCTGGCTTTGAGCCCTGACGGGAGTTCGACGTCCGAAGACCGGAAGCCAACCCCGGACAGACTCGCCCCCTTACGGCGGACCGGGCTTTGAGCCTTGACGCAAGTGCGGCATCCAAAGACCAGGAGTCTGCCCCGGCGGACTCACCCCTCGCCTCACCATCATACCGGAGGTTGACTCCGAGGAAATTTCATGCGCTGACCCGGCCAGTATCACCCTGATAAACGAGGCACTGGACCGGATCTAGATGATGACTATCTTGGATAGTCCATCCTCAGCTCACGCTCAACGGGGCCTTCAGGCGGGCCACAGGAATTTTACGTCCCACCCACCACCCGCTTAGTAGCCACTGCCGAGGACTTAACCGACATGCTGGACTACGCCTATGAGGAGGCCGACGACATGGACGAAGACAGTGAAGCCATGACCCACGCTGACACTACCCCTCCCATCGCCGGCCGATGAACGGCCACCTCCACCTACAATGTTTACATGGTGGACACCCCCAAGAACAATGGCGACGGTGCTAATAACGGGGACGGGACCCCCAGGAGAGAAAGTAACAAGCCCGGCGAGGAGCCGCCCAAACACCGGAGACAACGCCGAAGATCCAAGGGGCGTCGAGTCAGGGAAAGCAACACGGGCACCAGAGAGGATGACACCCCGAAGAACGCGGAAGACCTCAGTGACCCTGCCCCCGAGCAACAGCCTGATGGCTCGAAGGGGCATGGGGCTCCGTACAACCCCTAGGACCCCAATGACTCCGAGGATAGCAACTACATGCCTCTCTCCGAAGAGGATGTCATCCTCGGAGCTGAAGATTTCATTGTTCTGGAGGACCCATTGGACCAAGAGCGGTTCAAACAGCTGCTCATAGCCACTGCGCGAAGCTTGAAGAAGAAGCAGCAATGGCTAAAGGCCAAGCAGAACACCCTCAATGATAGATGGACAAAAGTCCTGGCAGCCAAAAGAGGGGTATGGCTATCAACAGCAAACTAAAAGCTACCCAAAGCAGAAGCTACTGCCACAATTCGACGACGAGGCCCTTGCGCCCGCACCACCAAGATATACACAGGCAGACCATCCCGACCGCCCCCCTCAAGGAAGGGACAGACTGGCTCGAGAAGCCGAACACCCACCCACTCCCCCTTGCTGTAGAGGCAAAGAGGCAGCTAATACGTCCATTTTGCATGATGTTTATCATACGTCTCCAACGTATCTACTTTTCCTCACGTTTTTCCTCTTGTTTTGGACTCTAATTTGCATGATTTGAATGAAACTAACCCCGGACTGACGCGTTTTTCAGCAGAACTACCATGGTGTTGTTTATGTGCAGAAAGAAAAGTTCTCGGAATAAAACGAAACTTTGCGAGGAATTTTTATGGAATAAAAGATGATTTTTGGAGCCAACAACTATCGGAGAGAGGCCCCTGGGTGGGCACAACCCACCAGGGCGCGCCCCCTCTCCTGGCGCGCCCAGGTGGGTTATCCCCACCCGGTGGCCCCGCAGACCTTGATTCTGACGCTATAAAATCACATTATTCCAGAAAAAAATCAGGGAAAAAGAATTATCGCGTTCCACGAGATGGAGCCGCCGCCACCTCCTGTTCTTCATCGGGAGGCCAGATCTGGAGTTCGTTTGTGGCTCCGGAGAGGGGGATCTTCGTTCTTCGTCACCGCCAATGCATCTACATCGCCAATTCCATGATGCTCCCCACCGGGAGTGAGTAATTCCTTCGTAGGCTCGCTGGTCGGTGAGGTGTTGGATGAGATTCATCATGTAATCGAGTTCGTTTTGTTAGGGCCTGATCCCTAGTATCCACTATGTTCTTAGATTGATGTTGCTATGACTTTGCTATGCTTAATGCTTGTCACTTTGGGCTAGGGTGCCATGAACTCAGATCTAAACCGTTTATGAATTCATCATTATATCCATGTTTTAGATCCGATCTTGTAAGTTATAGTCACCTAGTACCTGTTATGATCCGGCAACCCTGGAGTGACAACAACCGGGCCCACTCTCGGTGATGACCATAGGTTGAGGAGTTCATGTATTCACTATGTGTTAATGCCTTGTTCCGGTTCTCTATTAAAAGGAGGCCTTAATATCCCTTAGTTTCCAATATGGACCCCGCTGCCACGGGAGGGTAGGACAAAAGATGTCATGCAAGTTCTTTTAATAAAGCACGTATGACTATTTACGGAATACATGCCTACATTATATCGATGAACTGGAGCTAGTGCCATATCGCCCTAGGTTATAACTGTCTCATGATAAATATCATCCAACAAGTCACCGACCCAATGCCTACGAATTTATCTTATATTGTTTCTGCTAAGTTACTACTTCTATCATCACTGTTACACTTGCTACAAAATTACTGCTATCACTGTTACTGTTACTGTTGTTGCTGCTACTACTATCAAAACTATCAAACTACTTTGCTACTGATCACTTTGCTGCAGATAATTAATCTCCAGGTGTGGTTGAATTGACAACTCAGCTGCTAATACCTTCAAATATTCTTTGGCTCCCCTTGTGTCGAATCTATAAATTTGGGTTGAATACTCTACCCTCGAAAACTGTTGCGATCCCCTATACTTGTGGGTTATCATGACTTTTTTCTGGCGCCATTGTCGGGGAGCATAGCAATATTTGTTGGGGATAATTAGATTTATGCCCCTAGTTGTGTTCCACTCGTCTGTTTTACCCCTAATTCCCAAAAGTCACCGGTTCTGTCCAAGTCACTTCGATCCTCTTATGCTTTTGCCCTTTGACCGTTTGACCGTCAGTTTGAAAACTTCATAACTAATTCATACAAAATCAAAAAAATGCAAATAAGATACCAAAATGTTCAAAAAAACATCACCTATATGTCAGTGTCATTTGCATTAATGAAAAAAGTGTTGGAAAGTGCACATCCGAGTTTTAGCGCTTTTGATACCACCATGAATAGTAAACTCTTAAAAATTCAAAAAAAATATGGTGGCAAAGAACGACAAGTGTTTTAAGTGCTTGCCAAGTTTCATTAGGGAAAGACATTCATGGAAGTCGTGGCAAAAAAATAATCTATTTTGGAGTGTTGATTGTTTTTTTTGCCGCGGCACCCACGAATGTTATTCCCTGATGAAACTTGGCAGGCACTTAAAACATTTGTCATTCTTTGGCACCAAATTATTTTTGAATTTTTTGAACTTTTTTAGTTTTTACTATTCATGGTGGTAGCATAAGAGCTAAAACTCGGATGGGCACTTTCCAACCCTTTTTTCATGAATGCAAATGACACTGACATATAGGTGATATTTTTTTGAACATTTTGGTATCTTATTTGCATTTTTCTGATTTAGTATGAATTAGTTATGAAGTTTTCAAACTGACGGTCAAACGGTCAAAGGGCAAAAGCATAAGAGGAGCAAAGTGATTTGGACAGAACCGGTGACTTTTGGGAATTAGGGGTAAAACAGATGAGTGGGACACAACTAGGGGCATAAATCTAATTATCCCTATTTGTTGAGTCACTTGGGATTATTATCATATTATCACCGTGAAGAATCTGAAGGATCCAAAGACTAAGATTTATCCCTTTAAGACGAGGGGAGGTAAGGAACTGCCATCCAGTTCTGCTTTAGATTCACCTTCTGTTATGAGTAAACTTGCAACACCACCACATGCTATCAACTCTAATATGTCGCAAGTTATTGATGATGCTACTTCTACTATGAATGATGCTTATGATGATGCTAGTACCATGCTTGATAATGATGATGTGCCACTTGGTGAATTTCTTGATGAACAAATTGCTAGAGTAATACAACATGATGTTGTTGAATCTGATGATGAGCTTGAAACTAAAACTCCTGAAACACCTGCTAGAACTAGCCTTCCTAGATATGAATTGCCTAAGGTACCGGAAGGTTATGTTCTGAATGAGGAGAAAACTAGAGATATTCTTGCTTGTAAGGATAGAGATGATCTAGAGAAATTACTATGCAAGTATACAGAAAAATCTCTACTGATGATAAGGATTATGAATTCTCTGTCGACCCAGAGTTAATTACTTTGGTTGAATCTGATCCTTTCCATGGTTATGAAACTGAAACTTTTGTGGCACATCTTACTAAGTTGAATGACATAGCCACCCTTTTTACTCATGATGAGAAAACTCGCTATTACTTTATTCTCAAACTATTTCCTTTCTCATTAAAGCGTGATGCTAAAGCTTGGTACAATACTCTTACTCCTGGTTGTGTGCGTAGTCCCCAGGATATGATTTACTACTTCTCTGAAAAATATTTTCCTGCTCGTAAGAAACAAGCTGCCTTACATGAAATATTTAACTTTGTGCAAACTAAAGAAGAGAGTCTCCCACAAGCTTGGGGGAGGCTTTGCTAGTTACTTAATGCTTTGCCTGATCATCCTCTTAAGAAAAAATGAAATACTTGATATCTTCTATAATGGACTAACCGATGCTTCTAGGGACTTCCTAGATAGTCGTGCTGGTTGTGTTTTCAGGGAATGAACTATAGGACAAGCTGAAGAATTATTGAATAACATATTGAAAAATTATGATGATTGGACTCTTCCAGAACCACCACCTAAACCCACTCCAAAGAAGAGGGGTATATTATATCTCAGTCCTGAAGATATGCAAGAGGCAGAGAAATCTATGAAGGAAAAGGTATTAAAGCTGAGGATGTTAAAAATTTACCTCCTATTGAAGAAATACATGGGCTTAATGCACCACCACTGCCTAAGGTGGTAGAGGTAAATTCTCTAATGAAGTTCAATGAAAATGACAATCCTCACAATATGCATCCTAGTCAATGCCTTTATGAGTTTGAAAATTATATTAGAAAACAAGATCACTTCAATGCAAATGTTATGAAACAATTGAAATATAATACTGATATGATTGCTCGCTTGAGTGAATTGTTATTTAGAATTTCAAATGATGTTAGAGGTGTTGGAAAACATGCTTCTATGGTACAAACCTAGTTAGAACAAGTTGCTAAATCTCAAAGAGAATTGCTTGATGAAATGAATCATAATATGCATGACTTTGCTGTTAGAGTTGCAACTAGAGGAGGTAAAATGATTCAGGAACCACTTTATCCTGAGGGACACCCAAAAAGAATTGAACAAGACTCACAAAGAAAGGACATCACTGCACCTAGTCTTTCTAGAAAGAAAAAGAAGAAGAAAAATGATAGGACTTTGCATGCTTCTATTGAACCTGGAATAGAGAAACCTCCTGATAATGAAAATGAAACTTCTATCTCAGATGCTGAAAATCAATCTGGTAATGAACATCCACCTAGTAATAATGAAAAAGGTAATGATGATGTTCATGAAGATGCTCAACCAAAAGAACCAGATAATGATGTTGAGATAGAACCACCTGTTGATCTTGATAACCCACAACCTAAGAATAAAAGGTATGATAAAAGAGACTTCATTGCTAGAAAACACGGTAAAGAAAGAGAATCGTGGGTTCAAAAACCTATGCCTTTTCCACCCAAGTTAACTAAAAAGAATGATGATGAATAATTTGAACGCTTTGCTGAAATGCCGAGGCCAGTCTTTTTGCGTACTCGCTTGACTGACTTCTTGAAAATGCCTCCTTATGCAAAGTATATGAAAGACATCATCACTAATAAGAGAAAAATACCGGAAGCTGAAATCTCCACTATGCTTGCTAATTATACTTTCAAAGATGGAGTACCTAAAAAACTTGGAGATCCGGGAATACCAAATATACCTTGCTCCATCAAAAAGAATTATGTGAAAACTGCTTTGTGTGATTTAGGAGCTGGTTATAGTGTTATGCCTTTCTCTTTATATAAAAGACTTCACTTGAATAAACTCACACCTATTGAAATATCTTTGCAAATGGCTGACAAATCAACTGCCATACCTATCGGTATCTGTGAGGATGTGCCCGTTGTTGTTGCTAATGTTACTATTTTGACTAACTTTGTTATACTTGAGATGCCTGAGGATGACAACATGTCGATTATCCTTGGTAGACCCTTCCTGAATACTTCAGGGGCTGTTATTGATTGCAATAAAAGCAAGGTCACTTTTCATATTAATGGTAATGAGCATACGGTGCACTTTTTGAAGAAACAATTCCAAGTGAATGGTATTAATGTTGTTGAAAAATCTCTGACAATCACTATTGGAAGTTTTCAAATACCTCTACCTGCTGTCAAAAAGAAATATGAAATGCTCATTGTTGGGGACATACATATCCCCATTGAGGTAACTTAGTGATTTACGAAAGTTCTTCTGTTTCATGCTAATCGAAAGTGGTTGTTAATAAGACCTGGTCAACCTTATTAATGCATCATTTTTGAGCGTTATGAAGTTGATGAATTTAGTAAGCACTACCTTCTGTCCTTACTTTTTGTTTTCTGTTTTTATTAGTTAATAAAATAAAATGCCATGCTTTGTCTGCTTTCTGAATTTCCCGTGCAATAAAAAAAGACCCAAAAAATAAAAGTTCTCAGAATGCTCTGAAAATCTTATACGTTTTTTCGGAATATTTCTGAATTTTTGGTGCAAATAATACTAGAGGGAGGTGCACCAGGTGGGCACAACCCACCTGGGCGCGCCTGTACCCCCAGGCGCGCCCTGGTGGGTTGTGGGCCCCATGTGGGCCCCCTCACTTACCTCTTTAGCCCACATTACCACTCATACCCAGAAAAAAATTCTCCATTGCTTTCTCTCCCGTGTTCTTGAGGTCAAACCCGCGGATTTCGATCTCTTTGCTCGAAGCTACGTTTCCGAAACTGTTTCGGGGGATTGTTGCTTGGTATCTGACTCATTTGTCCAATTAGTTTTTCTTTTAGTGGTTTGTACTTTGAATAATTAGCTACTCTTGGTGCTGCTGTACATGTACTTGCATGTTGAATTCTTAGTGTTCTAAGTAGTTTGAATGTTTGCTATTGCCTCTATGTATCCCTATGAGTAGTTGCTATCAATTTTCTGAAGTTTTGTTAGGAAATTTTGTGGACTAAAAATTCAGATTTTTGTTCATAGGAAAATTTGTACGCGAGTATGAATATCTTCAGGAAGTTTGGCTCTAATAAGAATTCCAAGGGTGTTATTGGGGAGTCTTCTGACAGTGATCTCCACCCTCAGAGGTTGGCGGAGGTACGGCCATGCGAATGGCCGCACCCCGTTCCTGCAAGAGGCTGGAATTCTTCAGGAGTTCACGCAATATATTGCCAATGCTGGTCTCACCGACTTCATTGCGGATGAGTGGGACCATCAACAAATCCTCACAAACATCTTTGTTCAAAGCTTTACTTTCTTACCTAGAAATAATCCTCCTGAAGTGATTTTTGATTTATATGTTGAAAACCATCAGATACCACTTACTGAATTTTGTGACATATGCATGATCCCTTCTGATGGGAGTTTGACTGAGCCTGGGCCGGCTGGGTTTGAGGACTTTTATCACACTTTGACTGTGGGGGATGAGAGAGGGGTGTCAGCCACCACGGCTGTTAGCTTGCACTTTCTTGCTGTACATTATTTTGCTATATTTGTTGCTAAGTGTCTGCTTGCTAGAAAGAAAGTAGGTGCACTCAGCGCACTAGACTTTGCTGTTTTACGTCGGGCTCTGGAGGGTGACAACACTTATAGCTTGGGAGCTATTGTGGCTCGTCGCCTGCATCTTAATAAATCTCAGGGTGAAATACATGGTGGGATTTTTGCTACTCGTTTGGCGGCCCACTTCAATGTTGGGATACGCCCTCATGACTACCCTCCGGATAAGGTTTACCTAGACTGTGCAGCCATGGAACACCATCACTTTCTTGCACATGATCATTCTAACATCGCCATTCCCTATAACCTGGTCTTTAAGCGTTAAAACTTGTGATGTTATTCCATTGCCTGCACCTGCTTTGTTTGATTCTGCTGCCAGGGGCGGATACCGGATTATGCCTGCGGACATCATCGCTTGCCGGAACGCTCAGGCTGCTGCAGAGGCAGCACAGCAGGAGCCTCAACAGTGGGATGAGTGGATGCCTGCTCCTCAGGATCCCTACTACCATCCGGGCTACTGATCGACTACAAAGCTAGGCCAAAGCCTAAGCTTGGGGGAGTATGTGTTCTCACCGACATTACATTCATGTTCACACATATCATTCTACTTGTCGGTGTTCCCACTTTTTCATTGTACCATCTGTGCTTAGATTTACTTTCTTGCTTTCTTCTTGTGTGTTTGAAAAACTTTAGAAAAACCAAAAAAATAATTGTAGTAGTTTACTTTCTATGCATGCTTAAGTAATAGAATTAAAAAGAAAACCCAAAAAGATTTCCTTGTTCTTCTTTTGCTTGTTGGGAGCTTTCTCGTGTAAATAGTTTTTCTCGTTCTTGCTTTTCCCTTTTATTTGCTTGTTCAAGAAACCAAAAATTCCAAAAATATTTCAGTGTGTTTCTCTGAATTTCTTTTCTTTTTATTTGAGTCCTACCAAGGAGAAGACCACGATGAAAATGTTGAGTGGCTCTCATATGAATAACTGTTGAACTAATAAAGAGCACATTTTACCTTGTCTTCTCCTGTTGAATAAAATGTCTTGCAGATTCCAGCTTAGTCCATGGCACTCTTGCACTATTATTATTTTCATATCATTCGGTCGTGCAAGTGAAAGGCAATAATGACGATATTCGATGAACTGGCCGTGGCAAAGAGAAACTGGTATGAACTCGACTTGTTCTGTTTGTGTAAATATGTTTAACCTAGTATCCATGCTTTAGCCCGTTATGATTAAACATGTTTGCAATGACAATTAGAGATTATAGTTTCTCATGCCATGCATAAGTAGCTAGGAGTGGATAATGATTTATCTTGGATATCAACATAGCGTTAATATGATTGTGATGTAGTATGATGATATGGTATCCTCCTCTGAACGTTCGAGTGGCTTGACTTGGCACATGTTTATGCATGTAGTTGAATCAAAACCAACATAGCCTCTATGATATTTATGTTCATGGTGTTCATATCCTACTCATGCTAGTGTCCAATGTTACTTATGCATAATGCATGGTTATGATCGTTGTTGCTCTCTAGCTGGCCGCTTCTCAATCTAATTGCTAGCCTTCGCCTGTACTAATTAAGTGGGAACTCTGCTTGTACATAAAAACCCTTGAACCCAAAGTTTTTCCAGATGAGTCCACCATACCTACCTATATACGGTATTATCGTGCCGTCCTAAGTAAATTTGCATGTGCCACCTCTAAAAATTTCTAAAAATTATCCTTATTGTGTGCCTGGATCGTTCATGGAACGATAGGAGGTGGTCGATATTCTACAAGCTAAGCGGGTTATTCTCAGGTTGAGTGTTTATTCACTCGCCATCGCACGAGAAAATGGGCGGTAATAGGGATGCCCAGTCCCAAACTGCAAAAATGAAAAAGAGTTCATCTCTTAAATAAGCAAACAAAAACTCCCAATGGAGTCGAAACCTTTACTTTATCGCTTGGGAACCGCCACTAGCGTGCTTCGCATGGAAGATGTTGATACCTGATGGTCGTGAAGTGAATAAGAAGGGTGCATGTCTCAAAATATTATTTTTCTCTGTTTTAAAAATCGAGCTCTGGCACCTCTACAAATCACTGCTTCCCTCTCCGAAGGGACTTTCTATTTACTTTTATGTCGTGTGATCACCTTCTCAAACAAGCGCCAAAAACTGAGTAGAGCATAGCTGTCATGATTTATTCATTGTGTGTAGCTAATGTTGGGTGCATCATGACTGGATCTTTTCTACCATGAATTTGTCGGTGTACAAAAGTAGGGGCTCTCTTTGTACCCCTTTACTTGTGCACGGGCAGTCAGAGCCACGCCCGCGACCACACTTAGCAGGGCAGAAGAGGGAAGCAGAGGCACAAGAATACCAGAGCAGCGCTCCAACCAGGGGCGCAGAAGACGGAGCAACAAGACGGGCTTTCCCTCAGCAAGACCTTTGCCGGGGCGGCCTACGCAGCCCCGGCAAGAGCCTTGCCGGGGAAGCTCACCCAACGCCAGCATCGCAGCCACCCTTGAACCTAAGAGTTCCAACACCATCGATAACGTTGGAACCAAGGCTCGGGAAGCGCCTGCATGGTGGCATGCAGATCTTTGTGAAGACAAAAGGCCTGCGAAGCCTAGATGAGAACCAGAAGATAAGACAACCGCAAGGCTCCTTGACGATGATGCCCACAAGGCCCCGACAAGGCTCCTTGCCGAAGACACCCGCAAGGCCCCGGCAAGGCTCTTGCCGAGGGCGCTCATGAGGCCCCGGCAAGGCCCTTGCCGGGAATATATGCAAGACCGCTGCATGGCCTTGCCTCCCCATCGCCGCCCCAGCTCAGTGGTCGACCCACCAACTAAAGCAAGTACCCACATGGCAGTACGTGGGTACAAATCCAACTAGTCAAGCACCTGTGTGGTGGCATGCAGATCTTCGTGAAGACCCTACCACCACGCCAACTCAGCAGCTTGCCAGCCTACATGGCACTGCATGCTCCGTTGGCCTGGACGCATGTCGGGACGAAACGGAGCGGCGACAAATGGGACGGGCCTTGTTACCGTCCCCTATAAAGCGAGGGGACACCTAAGTAGCGCATTTAATGTGTTTTGTCCCGTAATGACATGCGATAAGCTTGCGCACTGTATATACCTTTCCACCTCCTGAGTGCCACTATGGCGACCCCTTTGACTATAAAAGGAGGCCCGAGGCATACTGAGGAAGGATTCGGATCTTTTGGACGACGCACGCAGGGTAGCTAGTTCAAGAGCTCAAGAACACCCAAATATACACCAAAGCAGGACTAGGGTATTACGCATCCTCGTGGTCCGAACCTGGGTAAATCTCGTTGTGCTAGCTACTAGACCCGCTCTTTGCACAATTCTGCGCCCGCCAACCGTAGAAGGGATTCCTGTGATCCCATAGGTGTCGTTTCCACCGACATCTTTGGCGCGCCAGGTAGGGGGGCGCAATTGTGAAAATCCGGTCTAGCAGTTAGTTTAGCAATTCTTCATCGCCATGGCTCCCAAGAAGAAGACGATCACGGTGATCGGTTCATCCGGAGCCGAACGGCCCGTACCAGTGCGGGCGGGCGACGGGGCGGTCGCGGATGGAGGCCGAGGCACGACCCGCGGACACCATATCGCTCCGGCAGCCAAAGCTTGGCGAGCGGCGTCGTTCGTGCACAAGAAAACGAGCCGCACGCCACCAAGTCCAAAGACAGAGCCCGGCCCCCCGCAGGTGGCGCGGGCCCCTCCAAGGGTGGCGTCGTGCCACCTACGGGCGGCGTGGCAACTTCCAAGATGCCTACACCGGCGCCCACAACGCGCTCTTCCCAGGGTGTATGCGACGAGCAGCGTCACCACGCTAGTGACCCCGGGCGCCGCCGCGGGAAGAGTCCTGTGCATCATTCACGGGACGTAGAAGACCAGCATGCACGCCGAGGTGCTGGCGAAAACGGCGCGCAGCCGCAAGGCCATGATAGAGCTCCTTCTAATGTGGTTAGAAGTCAGAGTGTGTCACGGTCCACGGAGCTTTCGCCGCCACCTACGCCAGCAGAGGCCTTAGTGCGCGCAGTTGCTCCTCGACTTCCCTCCTGCTGCGGAAAAGCTCGACGAGTGGAGAGCCACCATCGGGAGCCTCGTCGGCATCGCCAACAAAGATGAGCCGCGACCAGCCGGGCCCTCAGGCCGACGCTTTGTCGAGGCACCGCATGCCAGTGGTGGAAAGACCGGAGGCGTTGCGGCCATAGTGCATTCTCCTCCTCCTCGCGAGTTACCGCGGGCGCCGATCCGTCGGGACGATGCTTGTGACAACATTTCCATAGCGTCGTCCGACCCATGGATCCACCGCGATCAACGCCAAGTTCTTTGGGAGCGAGCCCACAAAGACGCTCGAACCACCATCGAGCGGCGGTGCGAAGCGCGCCATCAGTCAGATAGGCGAGCAGGGCCCACTATAGACCACCCAACTCCGGGGGGGCTCTGGTGGCCTACCTTACGAGGTGGGTTGCCCAGCCTTTACCCGTGAGCTGCGGCAGTTCCAGTGGCCCACTCACCACACGTTCAAACCTGACATCAGCGAGAAGTACAACGGCAAGAGTCACCCGTCAGAGTTCCTCAGCATCTACACCATCGCGATGCAAGCTGCCGGAGCTCGCGGTGACTAGGTGCTTGCCAATTACTTCCTGTTGGCACTTAAACCCAATGTCATGTCATGGTTGATGTAGTTGCCAGTAGATTCTATTCCTTCCTGGTCAGATTTGTGCCATGAGTTTGTTGGCGCCTTTACGGGAGGCCACCAAGCTCATGGCCAGGCAAGCGACTTGCATGTCATCCCCCAGAAAGAAGGCGAAAACCTGCGCAAGTACATACAAAGGTTCAGCCGAGTGCAGTACAACATCCCGAATGTTCATCCCGCCGCTATCATCAGCGCATTCCATCAGAATGTGCGAACCGCAAAATGCGAGAAGAGCTGGCGATGAAGAAGGTGAAGGATGTGGCAGAACTCTACGTTCTGGCCAATAGGTGTGCTCAGGCTGAAGAGGGAAGGAAGTACCCCGGCGAAGACGCCGGTGTGGAAACTGATTCCTCAGACGAAGACGTTGCCGCCCCGACAAAGAAGGGCCGACGCCACAACAGGAAGCGCAAAGGCAAGGCCGTGCTTGCCGTCAAGGGATCCGACGACGTCGGCGCTACCAAGAAGACCAAGGCGGACAACCCCGGCAAGGAAGTTGCCGAGTGAGCCGCTTGCCAGGCCTTGGCAGCCGCCAATAAGCCAGGAGGCTCCGACAAGCAGTACTGCAAGATCCATCGCACCAAGGGCCATGACCTCCAGAACTGCCGGCAAGTCGAGCAACTCGCAGAGAAGCAGAAAACTGAATATGAGAGGTGAGACAAGGAGAAAGGCCAGGATGGTGCCGACGGATCCGACAAGAAGCGTGGCGGCCAAGATGGCCGCCGCAGCAAAGACAGTTAGCAAGAAAGGCCCGCTAGAGGCCGTAACAAGAAGCAAGAAGACGATGATCATGACGAGGACGACGTGTCCGGCGAGCACGAGTTCCAGAAAGCTACAGAGGCCATGTGCATCGACGGTGGCACCTCACTGCACACCTCTCACCGCCAGCTCAAGCAGTGGGTGCGTGAGATCATAGCAGCGGAACCATCGTTCGATGCTAAGAAGCCACTGAAGTGGTTCAGCACACCTATCATTTTTGACACCGAGGACCACCCTGATCGCACAACTACGGTCGGGTGTTTGCCGTTGTTGGTTTCACCAACAATACGCAACCTCAAGTTGACAAAAATGCTAGTTGACGGCGGGGCCGGTCTGAACTTGATCTCGCCCGTTGTGATCAAAAGGCTGCAGATTCCTGATGGAGACCTCGAAGAGACGGGTACATTTGAAGGGGTCAACCCGGGAAGAAGTCAGCCGAAGGGTAAGGTCACGCTACCCATGACATTTGGAGGCGAGCTGAACTATAGGACAGAGAGGATTGTTTTTTATGTCGCCGAGATCCCCTTGCCCTACAACAGGATCCTCAGCCGCCCAGCACTAGCCAAGTTCATGGCGGCGTCACATTACGCCTACAACACACTGAAGATGCCTGGGCCGATGACCATCATCACCGTCCCCTCCGACAAGAAGGATGCGCTGATCTGCGCTGACCAACTCTACCAGGAGGCGGTTGCAGCAACTGCCGCCAAGGCACTTGCTCCTGCCGCAGAAGCCCCGGGAGGGAAGAAGTCCGGTAAGACCTCTCGCACCCACTCCGGCAAGCGCACCACTTCGGAGTGTTGTGCTCCCGTCAAGGACGTGCCAGAGAGCTCCACCGGCAAGAGCAAGAAATCCAGAGCCGCGCCACCAGAGACCAAGAAGGTGTCCGTCAAGGAGGATGGCACGGGAGGGGCTTTCACCATAAGCTCCACCCTCGACAACAAATAGGAAGGTGTGCTCGTCACCTTCCTGCAGGCGAATGTCGATGTGTTTGCATGGCGAGCATCCGACATCCCCGGCGTTCCCAGGGAGGTGATTGAGCACCATCTTGCTCTCTGTCCTCATGCGCGATCCGTCAAGCAGAAGGTCAGGAAGCAAGCTTTGGAACGGCAAGAGTTCATCAGAGAGGAGATCAGGAAGTTGGAAGCGGCAGGCTTGGTGAGAGGAGTACTCCACCTGACGTGGTTGGCCAATCCGGTGGTGGTGCGCAAGGCAAATGGGAAGTGAAGGCTGTGTATTGATTACACAGACATCAATAAGGCTTGTCCAAAGGACCCTTTCCTGTTGCCGCACATTGACCAGATTGTAGACTCCACGGCCGGGTGTGACTTGCTATCATTCCTTGACGCTTACTCAGGATACCACCAGATCTTCATGACGAGAGAAGATGAAGATAAGACAACATTTATCACCCCATGCGGTATGTATTGTTTTATACGAGTGCCTTTCGGGTTGAAGAGTGCTGGTTCAACATTTGCAAGAGCAGTCCAAATTGGTTTTGAGCCTGAGCTACATAGAAATATGGAAGCTTATATGGATCACATAGTGGTCAAAACCAAGGACAGGGCAACACTCAAACAAGATTTAGAAGAGACGTTTGCAAATTTGCGCAAGATCAACCTCAAGCTGAACCCTGAGAAGTGTATCTTCGGTGTTCCGTCCGGCAAACTTCTCGGGTTCTTTGTGTCACAGCGTGGGATCGAGGCGAATCCAGACAAGATCAAGGCCATTGAGCAGATTGAGGCGCCCAGGCGGATCAAGGATGTGCATCGGCTTGCTGGCTGCGTTGCCGCCATGAGCAAATTCATCTCCAAGTCTGCTGAGCGCGCCCTTCCCTTTTTCAAAATCTTGAAAAAGTTAGGACCAATGGAATGGACCCTAGAGGCTGAAGCAGCACTGCAGGATTTGAAGAAATACCTCTCCTCTACGCCAATACTGGTTGCGCCTAACCCACAAGAGCCGTTGCTGTTGTATCTAGCGGCAACAATTCAAGTGGTCAGTGCTGCGCTAGTGGCGCGGAGAGAGGTCAATGCGGAAGTGATAGCAACGGCAGAACTGACCAGTGGCAAGGCAGAGCGCCCAACAGAATATGACGCCACTGGAGCAGAAGCGACGCAACCAAATGAAGTAGTGCAGAAGAAGAAGATGATGCAGCACCCGGTTTTATTTTGTCAGCTCCCTCTTGCAGGGGGCTAGATCAAGGTACTCCGGTGTGCAGAAATTGCTCTTCGGCCTCCTTATGGCCTCGAGGAAGCTGCGTCATTACTTCCAAGCACACGAAATCACCGTCGTCACCCGCCTCCCGTTGCAACGGATATTGCATAACCCAGACGCAACCGGGAGGATTGTGGAATGGGCCTTGGAACTGTCGAGCTTTGGTTTGAAGTTTGAAAGGACTTCAACAATCCAGAGTAGAGTCTTGGCAGAGTTCATTGCAGAATGGACCTCAACGCCCGACGAAGAGATCTAGGAGACCACTCTCCCCGGCAAGGAAACAAGTCGCGACTGGATTATGTACTTTGATGGGGCTTTCTGGCTGCAAGGCGCCGGTGCCGGTGTGCTGCTCGTTGCACCCACCGGAGAGCACCTCAAGTATGTAGTCCAGATGCACTTTCCAGGGGAGATGTCAACGAACAACACTGCTGAATACGAGGGGTTGCTTGCCGGTCTCAGGATCGCGGCAGACCTCGGAATCAAGAAGCTCATTGTCAGGGGTGATTCACAGCTTGTCGTCAAGCAAGTTAACAAGGATTATCAAAGCCCATTGATGGAGGCCTACGTTGATGAAGTGAGGAAGCTGGAGGAGCGTTTTGACGGTATACAAGCGGAGCATGTTCCCCGAGTGGAGAACGGCATCGCCGACTACTTGTCGAAACGCGCTGCTGTGACGTCCGGATAATTAGCTATAGTAATCCCACGTTAATGATGCCACGTCACCACGGTTACAGTTGCTAATCGCGTGCTAGTTTGAAATCGATTCGAATTCAAATTCAAATTCTAGCAAACAATAAAAGTTTTCAAAAATTAAAAACTAAATGTTCGGAGTGAGCCAAATAATGCATAATTAGTAATGGTGGAGAAACCACATTGTTACAAAAGGTTTAAATGCAATTAGGTAACTAAAACAGTAGTTAAAACAATTAAATAAATACATATTGGATTTTATTAAATATCAAACTATTTTGTTTTGGGTAAATAATTGTTGTGGCAGTAGTATAATTATAAATGCAGGTTTAGGTTCTAGTGGTAATTTTTATAAAACAGAAACTTAGAGGAAACTAAAAAATAAATAGAAAAGAATAATAACTAAAAAGAAAAGAACAAAACTGAAAACAAAATAAAAGAGAAGGACCCCCCGGGCCAACTGGGCCAGACGACCCAGCTGGCCAGCCCATCTGGCCCTAACCGGCCCACCCCATCCTACCTTATCCCCCACTACCCCAAAACCCTAACCCCCAGTGCCAACACTACCCCGCACGATCCCCACCCCACTCTCACGCCCCACTCCTCCTATCCCCGATCCAGATCGGGATCGGGGGAACCGAACCGCACCGACGCCGCCGCCGATCCCCGCCGCCCGGAGCTGCGTCGCCGCCCTCCTCCTTGCTGGACGCCATCGCCGTCGTCCTCCCCTGCGTCGCCTCGTCCCTGTCCCCCACCCTGAGCCTCGGCGCCCCGTCCGCGACCGCGCCATAGCCGGAACCCGCCGGACTGCCTCGTCCCTGTCGCTCGCATCCCTGCCTCTCCATCGCCGGCGCCATCACGCCTCACCGCCCAACTCCCCTGCAACGGGGGTGAGAACACCATCCCCCCTGCTTCCCTCTCCTTGTCGTCCCGCACATCCTCGCCCGCGGTCGCCCCACTCCGGCTCGACCGCTCGCGCCCTGTCTCGTCCCGCTTGCCCCCAGCACGCATACTACCCGATGTCGCCACGCCCGCAGACCTGCTCCTCGCCCATGTACCCGCGCTGCGCTGGCCCGCGCGCCCCGCGCCTATTGGTGCCCGCCTTGCTCGCCCACTGTGCTGCCCTACTGCTGCCGCCTCTCCCCGCTCGGCTTGTGAGCCACTGTCGATGCTCGTCGCCGCTTCACTGCTGCTGCCTAATGCTACTGCTGCTTAGCGCCGCGGCCCCTGCTCGCCCGCTGCCGCCTAGCCGCTCCCTAGCACGGCCGCCTGCTGCCGCCGCAGAGTGCCGACGGAGCGGCATGGCCACCGGCCTCCTCCCGCGGCGCTCGTCGCCGGGTCTGCCCGCACCACTGCCCGTCACCCGGCTCCGCCCGGCGCCCGTAACCGCCACCCGCGCCCGTTAAGGCCCCTAGGGCCTATGACAAACGGGGCCCAGCCCCAGAACGTTTTTTATATAAAAAAGAAAAGAAAATAAAATGAATTAATAAAATTAATAATTAATTAATTAGTGAATTAATAATGTTTAATTAATCTAATTAACTAGTTTGTTTAATTAAATAGTGATTAGATTAGCTAAATCTTAATTAACCTAAATAGAGTATGACATGGGGGACCCACACGTCAGTTTGACCCAGTCAACGCCTTGTTGACTGCTGGCGTCATGATGACGTCAGCTTACACCATTCTGGATAATGTTAGAATTAAATAGACAAGTAAATTCTAAAAATGATCAAACCTTCTAAAATTAATATAAAATAAACCGTAGCTCGGATGGAAAAACTTTGTACATGAAAGTTACTCAGAACGACGAGACGAATCCGTATACGCAGCCCGTTTGTCTGCCAAGCATCCCTAGCATAGCGAACACACACGCAACTTTCCCCTCCGGTTCACCTGTCTGAAGACGCGAAACACCAGGGATACTTTCCCGGATGTTTTCCCCTTCACCGGTATCACCTCCTACCGCGTTAGGGCACTCCTAGCACCGCGTATTGCCATGTTATGCTTTGTGTTGCTTAGATTGCTCTGTTATTTATTGTGTTTCCCCTCCGTTACTTCTTTCCGGTAGACCTCGAGACTGCCGGCGACCCCCGTGATCGACTACATTGACGAAGACCCCTCCTTCTTGCCAGAGCAACCAGGCAAGCCCCCCCCTTGATCACCAAATATCGCCTGTTCCTTCCCTCTAGTGCTTGCACTAGAGTAGAGTAGCATGTTACTGCTTTTGGTTAATCCTATTCTGCTGCATAGCTTGTCATTGTTGCTATAGTTGTTACCCTTACCTGCAATCCTAAATCCTTAGTATAGGATGCTAGTATTCCATCAGTGGCCCTACACTCTTGTTCGTCTGCCATGCTATACTACTGGGCCGTGATCACTTCCGGAGGTGATCACGGGTATATGCTATATACTTTATACTGTTACATTACTTATGATACTGTTCGGAGATAGGGGCTGAAGGGGTAGGTGGCTCCATCCCGGTAGAGGTGGGCCTGGGTTCCAGACGGCCCCCGACTGTTACATTGTGGCGGAGCGACAGGGCAGGTTGAGACCACCTAGGAGAGAGGTGGGCCTGGCCCTGGTCGGCGTTCGCGATTACTTCATAATAACACGCTTAACGAGATCTTGGTATTTGATCTGAGTCTGGCCACTGGCCTATACGCACTAACCAACTACGCGGGAACAATTATGGGCACTCGACGTCGTTGTTGGGAAACGTAGTAATTTCGAAAAATAAAATCCTACGCACACACAGGATCATGGTGATGCATAGCAACGATAGGGGAGAGTGTTGTCTACGTACCCATGTAGACCGTTCGCGGAAGCGTTATATCAACGCGGTTGATGTAGTCATACGTCTTCACGATCCGACCGATCCAAAAACCAAAAGAACGGCACCTCCGAGTTCTGCACACGTTCGGCTCGGCGATGTCCTCGCCGTCTCGATCCAGCAAGAGGGGCCAAGTAGTATATGAGCGTTCCGGCAGCATGACGGCGTGGTGACAGGTGTTGGGTGAGAACAATCGCAGTGCGCTTCGCCCTAAGCAGCTACGAAAAACTATGAGGAGGATTAAACTAGCGGGGACGGGGTTGCCGGCACACAGGCTTGGCTTGTTTCTTGACTCTGTCTTGGGGTTGCTAGCACTACCCCTGCTATTTATAATGTTGAGCCTTGGGGTGAAAACTTGGAGTAAACCTCACAAAGTCGGTTTCCACCCGAAAGGCAAAGAGTCCCTTCTCGGACTCCAGGACCCGACCGCCAGGGTTACCGACGTCCTGGACCCAGACGCCCGGGACCCTGGCCGTCTGGCCCCTGGACTCCGCAAAAACTTCCTTTTGCGCTTTCCAAAAACCTTGTGGGCATTCCCCTTTGGCCAAATAAAGTGTTATCGTACCCAAACATTTCGGGAAACATCCGGAACCCCTTCCGGTGAATTCCGGAACCCTTCCGGAGTCCAAACACTATTATCCCATATATCAATCTTTATCTCCGAACCATTCCGGAGTTCCTCGTCATGTCCGTGATCTTATCCGGAACTCCGAACAACATTCGGTCACCAACATACATAACTCATATAATACTATATCGTCAACGAACGTTAAGCGTGCGGACCCTACGGGTTCGAGAACTATGTAGACATGACCGAGACACTTCTCTGGTCAATAACCAATAGCGGAACCTGGATGCCCATATTGGCTCCTACATATTCTACGAAGATCTTTATCGGTCAAACTGCATAACAACATACGTTTGTTCCCTTTGTCATCAGTATGTTACTTGCCCGAGATTCGATCGTCGGTACCTCAATACCTAGTTCAATCTCGTTACCGGCAAGTCTCTTTACTCGTTCCGTAATACATCATCCCGCAACTAATTCATTAGTTACAATGCTTGCAAGGCTTATAGTGATGTGCATTACCGAGTGGGCCCAGAGATACCTCTCCGACAATCAGACTGACAAATCTTAATCTCGAAATACGCCAACCCAACAAGTACCTTTGGAGACACCTGTAGAGCACCTTGATAATCACCCAGTTACGTTGTGATGTTTGGTAGCGCACAAAGTGTTCCTCCGGTAAATGGGAGTTGCATAATCTCATAGTTATAGGAACATGTATAAGTCATGAAGAAAGCAAAAGCAACATACTAAACGATCAAGTGCTAAGCTAACGGAATGGGTCAAGTCAATCACATCATTCTCCTAATGATTTGATCCCGTTAATCAAATGACAACTCATGTCCATGGCTAGGAAACTCAACCATCTTTGATCAACGAGCTAGTCAAGTAGAGGCATACTAGTGACACTATGTTTGTCTATGTATTCACACATGTATTATGTTTCCGGTTAATATAATTCTAGCATGAATAATAAACATTTATCATGATATAAGGAAATAGATAATAACTTTATTATTGCCTCTAGGGCATATTTCCTTCAGTCTCCCACTTGCACTAGAGTCAATAATCTAGATCACATCGCCATGTGATTTAACATCAATAGTTCACATCACCATGTGATTAGCACCCATAGTTCACATCGTCATGAGACCAACACCCAAAGGGTTTACTAGAGTCAGCAATCTAGTTCACATCGCCATGTGATTAACACCCAAAGAGTACAAAGGTGTGATCATGTTTTGCTTGTGAGAGAAGTTTAGTCAACGGGTCTGCCAAATTCAGATCTGTATGTATTTTGCAAATTTCTATGTCAACAATGCTCTGCACGGAGCTACTCTAGCTAATTGCTCCCATTTTCAATATGTATCCAGATTGAGATTTAGAGTCATCTGGATCAGTGCCAAAACTTGCATCGACGTAACCCTTTACGATGAACTTTTTGTCACCTCCATAACCGAGAAACATATCCTTATTCCACTAAGGATAATTTTGACCAATGTCCAGTAATCTACTCCTAGATCACTATTGTACTCCCTTGCCAAACTCAGGGCAGGGTATACAATAGGTCTGGTTCATAGCATGGCATACTTTATAGAACCTACAGATGAGGCATAGGGAATGACTTTCATTCTCTCTCTATCTTCTGTCGTGGTCGGGTTTTGAGTCTTACTCAACTTCACACCTTGCAACACAGGCAAGAACTCTTTCTTTGACTGTTCCATTTTGAACTACTTCAAAAACTTGTCAAGGTATGTACTCACTGAAAAAATTTATCAAGCGTCTTGATCTATCTCTATAGATCTTGATGCTCAATATGTAAGCAGCTTCACCGAGGTCTTTCTTTGAAAAACTCCTTTCAAACACTCCTTTATGCTTTACAGAAAATTCTACATCATTTCCGATCAACAATATGTCATTCACATATACTTATCAGAAAGGCTGTAGTGCTCCCACTCACTTTCTTGTAAATACAGGCTTCACCACAAGTCTGTATAAAACTATATGCTTTGATCAACTCATCAAAGTGTATATTCCAACTCCGAGATGCTTGCACCAGTCCATAGATGGATCGATGGAGCTTGCACATTTTGTTAGCACCTTTAGGATCGACAAAACCTTCTGGTTGCATCATATACAACTCTTCTTTAAGAAATCCATTAAGGAATGTAGTTTTGATATCCATTTGCGAGATTTCATAAAATGTGGCAATTTGCTAACATGATTCGGACAGACTTAAGCATCGCTACGAGTGAGAAAATCTCATCGTAGTCAACACCTTGAACTTTGTCAAAAACCCTTTTTCGACAAGTCTAGCTTTGTAGATAGTAACACTACTATCAGCGTCCGTCTTCCTCTTGAAGATCCATTTATTTTCTATGGCTTGCCGATCATCGGGAAAGTCAACCAAAGTCCACACTTTGTTCTCATACATGGATCCCATCTCAGATTTCATGGCCTCAAGCCATTTCGTGGAATCTGGGCTCATCATTGCTTCCTCATAGTTCGTAGGTTCGTCATGGTCAAGTAACATGACCTCCAGAATAGGATTACCATACCATTCTGGTGCGGATCTCACTCTGGTTGACCTACGAGGTTCGGTAGTAACTTAATCTGAAGTTACATGATCATCATCATTAGCTTCCTCACTAATTGGTGTAGGAGTCACAGGAACAGATTTCTGTGATGAACTACTCTCCAATAAGGGAGCAGGTACAGTTACCTCATCAAGTTCTACTTTCCTCCCACTCACTTCTTTCGAGAGAAACTCCTTCTCTAGAAAGGATCCATTCTTAGCAACGAATGTCTTGCCTTCGGATCTGTGATAGAAGGTGTACCCAACATTTCCTTTGGGTATCCTATGAAGACGCACTTCTCCGATTTGGGTTCGAGCTTATCAGGTTGAAACTTTTTCACATAAGCATCGCAACCCCAAACTTTAAGAAACGACAACTTAGGTTTCTTGCCAAACCATAGTTCATACGGTGTCGTCTCAACGGATTTATATGGTTCCCTATTTAACGTGAATGCAGCTGTCTCTAATGCATAACCCCAAAACGATAGTGGTAGATCGGTAAGAGACATCATATATCGCACCATATCTAATGAAGTACGGTTACGATGTTCGGACACACCCATTACACTGTGGTGTTCCAGGTGGCGTGAGTAGTGAAACTATTTCACATTGTTTCAACTGAAGGCCAAACTCGTAACTCAAATACTTTTCTCCATGATTAGACCGTAGAAACTTTATTTTCTGATTACGATGATTTTCCGCTTCACTCTGAAATTATATGAACTTTTCAAATGTTTCAGACTTCTGTTTCATTAAGTAGATATACCCATATCTGCTCAAATAATCTGTGAAGGTCAGAAAATAATGATACCTGCTACAAGCCTCAATATTCATCGGACCACATACATCTGTATGTATGATTTCCAACAAATCTGTTGCTCTCTTCATAGTTCCGGAGAACGGCGTTTTACTCATCTTGCCCATGAGGCACGGTTCGCAAGCATCAAGTGATTCATAATCAAGTGATTCCAAAATCCCATCATTATGGAGTTTCTTCATGCGCTTTACACCAATATGACCTAAACGGCAGTGCCACAAATAAGTTGCACTATCATTATTAACTTTGCATCTTTTGGCTTCAATAGTATGAATATGTGTATCACTACGATCGAGATCCAACAAACCATTTTCATTGGGTGTATGACCATATAAGGTTTTATTCATGTAAACAGAACAACAATTATTCTCTAACTTAAATGAATATCCGTATTGCAATAAACATGATCAAATCATATTCATGCTCAACCAAACACCAAATAAACTTATTTAGGTTCAACACTAATCCCGAAAGTATAGGGAGTGTGCGATGATGATCATATCAATCTTGGAACTACTTCCAACACAGATCGTCACCTCGCCTTTACTAGTCTCTGTTATTCTGCAACTCCCGTTTCGAGTTAGTACTCTGAGCAACTAACCAGTATCAAATACCGAGGGGTTGCTATAAACACTAGTAAAGTACACATCAATAACATGTATATCCAATATACCTTTGTTCACTTTGCCATCCTTCTTATCCACCAAATAGTTGGGGTAGTTCCGCTTCCAGTGACCAGTCCCTTTGCAGTAGAAGCACTTAGTCTCAGGCTTAGGACCAGACTTAGGCTTCTTCACTTGAGCAGCAACTTGCTTGCCGTTCTTCTTGAAGTTCCCCTTCTTCCCTTTGCCCTTTTCTTGAAACTAGTGGTCTCGTCAACCATCAACACTTGATGTTTTTCTTGATTTCTACCTTCGTCGATTTCAGCATCACGAAGAGCTCGGGAATTACTTTCGTCATCCCTTGCATACTATAGTTCATCACGAAGTTCTACTAACTTGGTGATGGTGACTAGAGAATTCTGTCAATCACTATTTTATCTGGAAGATTAACTCCCACTTGATTCAAGCGATTGTAGTACTCAGACAATCTGAGCACATGCTCACTGCTTGAGCTATTCTCCTCCATCTTTTAGCTATAGAACTTGTTGGAGACTTCATATCTCTCAACTCGGGTATTGCTTGAAATATTAACTTCAACTCCTGGAACATCTTCATATGGTCCATGACGTTCAAAACATCTTTGAAGTCCCGATTCTAAGCCGTTAAGCATGGTGCACTAAACTATCAAGTAGTCATCATATTGAGCTTTAGCCAAACGTTCATAACGTCTGCATCTGCTCCTGCAATAGGTCTGTCACCTAGCGGTGCATCAAGGACATAATTTTCTGTGCAGCAATGAGGATAAACCTCAGATCACGGATCCAATCCGCATCTTTGCTACTAACATCTTTCAACATAATTTTCTCTAGGAACATATCAAAAATAAACAGGGAAGCAACAACGCGAGCTATTGATCTACAACATAATTTGCAAATACTATCAGGACTAAGTTCATGATAAATTAAGTTCAATTAATCATATTACTTAAGAACTCCCACTTAGATAGACATCCCTCTAATCATCTAAGTGATTACGTGATCCAAATCAACTAAACCATGTCCGATCATCACGTGAGATGGAGTAGTTTCAATGGTGAACATCACTATGTTGATCATATCTACTATATGATTCACGCTCGACCTTTCGGTCTCAGTGTTCCGAGGCCATATCTGTATATGCTAGGCTCGTCAAGTTTAACCTGAGTATTCCGCGTGTGCAACTGTTTTGCACCCGTTGTATTTGAACGTAGAGCCTATCACACCCGATCATCACGTGGTGTCTCAGCACGAAGAACTTTCGCAACGGTGCATACTCAGGGAGAACACTTTATCCTTGAAATTTAGTGAGAGATCATCTTATAATGCTACCGTCAATCAAAGCAAAATAAGATGCATAAAAGATAAACATCACATGCAATCAATATAAGTGATATGATATGGCCATCATCATCTTGTGCTTGTGATCTCCATCTCCGAAGCACCGTCATGATCACCATCGTCACCGGCGCGACACCTTGATCTCCATCGTAGCATCATTGTCGTCTCGCCAACTATGCTTCTACGACTATCGCTACCGCTTAGTGATAAAGTAAACATTACATGGCGATTGCATTCATACAATAAAGCGACAACCATATGGCTCCTGCCAGTTGCCGATAACTCGGTTACAAAACATGATCATCTCATACAATAAAATATAGCATCATGTCTTGACCATATCACATCACAACATGCCCTGCAAAAACAAGTTAGACGTCCTCTACTTTGTTGTTGCAAGTTTTACGTGGCTGCTACGGGCTTAGCAAGAACCGTTCTTACCTACGCATCAAAACCACAACGATAGTTTGTCAAGTTGGTGCTGTTTTAACCTTCGCAAGGACCGGGCGTAGCCACACTCGGTTCAACTAAAGTGAGAGAGACAGACACCCGCCAGTCACCTTTAAGCAACGAGTGCTCGCAACGGTGAAACCAGTCTCGCGTAAGCGTACGCGTAATGTCGGTCCGGGCCGCTTCATCTCACAATACCGCTGAACCAAAGTATGACATGCTGGTAAGCAGTATGACTTATATCGCCCACAACTCACTTGTGTTCTACTCGTGCATATAACATCTACGCATAAAACCCTCGGCTCGGATGCCACTGTTGGGAATGTAGTAATTTCAAAAAAATCCTACGCACACACATGATCATGGTGATGCATAGCAACGATGAGGGGAGAGTGTTGTCTATGTACCCCTGTAGACGTTGCGAAGCGTTATATCAACGCGGTTGATGTAGTCATATGTCTTCACGATCCGACCGATCCAAGTACCGAAAGCACAGGCACCTCCGAGTTCTGCACACATTCGGCCTCGGTGACGTCCTCCAGGCCTTCTCGATCCAGCAAGAGGGGCGAAGTAGTAGATTGAGTGGTCGGAGAAACATAACCCACGGGTAGCCTAGCCCGCCTCCCCCTGGTCTCTCAAAAATTGTTAGGCCAGAACAACCCTCAAGCGTCCAAGACACATGACCGCCTTCCTATGGCCCGGCTTGGCCCACCCGGCCGGCTTCCGGAAGGCGGCAAGGCTATGCCAGGCCCTCCAGTGAAAAGGGCCGACTCCCAGTAGCCGGCTATGAGAGGCCGGCTCCTGGCAGGCGGCCAGGCGTCCCCCCCACAAAGTCTGCACCCCCATAACGGCGATGAGACAGGGCGAGGCTACAGTAGGGCCTGCCCACCCCCCGAATCCCAGAGCACGCATGGCCACAGTGCGCCGTCCGGCGCACACTGTTGCCATGTTGACCATGAGGCCACCCACGACAGGCTGTCAGTACGGCCCGTAGGTGGCGGGCCCCGCCAGCCAGAGAGACACCCGAAGGCGGCCAAGCCTCCCCCCTGTCGGCCTAGGGACGTTGCCGGCCCCCGTCAGCCGGCTACCTCCCTCCCTCGAAGTATGTGCACCATTAAGGAGACAAGACGAGGTAAGGCTACAGTGAGAGCCCTCCAGGCGGCGGCACTGTAGCCATGCTTATCCTGGCAAAGCCCTCCTCATCAGGGGCGAGGCTACAGTGACCAGCCGCCGACAAGACCCCCAGGTGGTGGGGCCGGCCTGTCGGCCAAGAGGCCGGCAGCTGGCGGGACCCACCAGTCGGCGGGCCCCAGCGGCCGGCGGAGAAGCCGGCGGATACAGACACTGACGGCCTGGACCCGCATCCAGCCGGATTACCATTGTACCCCTGGGGGGTAGGCCTATATAAACCCCCCAAGGCACCCATGCAAAGGGTTGATCTCTTAGAGTTTTAGACACCACATGGAGAGAAGAGGAGAGCTAGCCTTGCCCTTCTTCTCCCTCTAGCCAAACAGCTCAAGGAGCCACTTGTAGCCACTTGTGTTGATCTAGTGATCATGCGGAGACCCCGCAGAGCAGGACTAGGGGTGTTATCTCCACGGAGAGCCCCGAACCTGGGTAAGATTCGCCGGCGTGCATGTCTTCGCCTTATCCCGTTTGCAGGCACCGGCGATGTCTTACTGGCTCCCACAATGATAAGCCAGCCGTTGGCATATGTCGCACCTACCACCCGACATTTGGCGCCCACCGTGGGGCCAGGTGCACCGTCGTCCGGAGACCTGTTCTGGACGGGAACCCTTTTCCTTCCCAGCGAGCGTAGCTAGCCCGGCACGCCCGATGGCGCTTGCCCCGACGCGCTGCAAGGCGTCGACGACGCCTGCGCTGCGAGCTGCCTCGCCGGTCTTCTTGGCGAGGCTCGCATGTCCGACGAGCCTGCGTCCGACGCGGGCACAGACTGCCCCGAGAGCCGCCTCGTCAGCCTCCTCGACCAGCTTCACGTCTCCAGCGAGCCTGCTGTGGATTTGGAGTCGGTCGGCTCCACCGACCTGATGCTTGTCGACTCCGACACGGCATCGCTTGACGCCTTCCCCACCAACGTGGTGATCATCGACGACCCTCTTCCTCGAGCCGACAGTGGCGGCAGCACTGTCACTGAGGTGCTGGTCATCAGCCACGGCGCCGCCTCAGGTGAGAATGCCCACGACGCCCTACAAGCAGCGCTACACGACCTGTCCGCCCCCATCCCGGCCGACGCCGACGCCGAAACACTGGAGGCACGCCGCCTCGCCCTCATCGTGGAGGGCCAGAAGATAGCATCCATGAGACACCTCACTAAGGCCCACCAGCGCGAAGTCGACCGCGCGGCCTTTGGTACGCCGCCTCCTGGCGGGCCGAGCCGAGCCGGCAACGTCAAGAAGCGTGGCGCGGCCATCGCCAGCATGCTGGGAGCAGACCGCCCATTCTACGCCACGCCACTCGAGAACCTGCGTGCCGCTCAGGCGGCCGTAGACGAGCTGAACGGGCTGGAGGCCGACGAGCTCCCCTACATGACTAGACGCATCCAGCAGCTGATCGACGCGGCCGCAGTGCGGCATGAAGCCAGCGCCCGCGCTGAAAGTCCTCCCCCACGCCGAGAGCACGGCGCGACATCCCGGACGCCGACTGCAGGCGGCGCCCGCACGAGAAAAGACAAGGAGCCGGCTGCTAGCCGCAGTCGGACTCGGCTCACCATCGAGCGCGACGCAGAAGGCCGCCCCCGAGCTGTGGAACGACGAGGCAATCCGCCTCTTCCCCCGCCTCGTGGGGAGAGATATCCCACCCCGCCGCCTGTTACGCATCCGACTCTCGGCGGCCGACTAGGCCACCGCGAAGGAGTCGGCGAGAATGACGCCCGCACCGGATCGACCGCCTAGCACGATCCCTGGCGCTAGAAGAAGAAGATGATGTCGGCCCGCCTTGCTTTGGCCCCCGCATCCGCGACGAGCCCTTCCCCAAAGGGTTCTCACTCCCAAGAGACACGCCAAAATACAACGGCTCCGTGAAGCCGGAAGACTGGTTGATCGATTACTCCACCGCAGTCCGCATAGCAAACGGCAACAGGCGCGTTGCCGTGAAGTACGTCCCGCTCATGCTTCAAGGCACGGCACGCACCTGGTTGAACAGCCTCAAGCCCTACAGCGTCAACAGCTGGCTAGACTTCACGGAAGTCTTCATCCGCAATTTCACCAGCACATACAAGCGGCCTCCCAAGCCCCGCCAGCTCTCCTTGTGCGTCCAAGGGCCCAGCGAATCAACTCGCGACTACCTCACGCGTTGGGCCGAGCTCCGCAACTCCTGCGAAGGGGTGCACGAGGTTCAAGCCATAGAGTACTTCACCGCCGGGTGCCGAGAGGGCACCCTCCTCAAGCACCGGCTCCTCTGCGACGAGCCGACTACCCTCGACGAGCTGCTGATCATAGCAGACAAGTACGCCACGGCCGACTCTTCAATGAAGACTGAGCTTCGAGTGGATGCCTCTGGAAAGGTGCTCGCTCCGGCTCCCAAGACGCCGGCTGGTGACTCCAATCGACGCCCGTACCCAAACGACAACAAGCGCAAGGCCCCTATGCCGCCTTCCACCAGTCGGCAAGTAGCCACAGTCGAAGACGAACAACCTGAAGGGCGGCCCATGCCCAAGAAGCAGAAGGGCGGCAGGCCGGCTTGGCAGCCGGCTTTCTCCTACGAGCAAACCCTTGATGCCCCCTGCAAGTTCCACAGCGGCGCGAAGCCGTCCAACCACACGACTCGGAAGTGTCATTGGCTCACGCGAATCTCCAAAGGCGAAGGGCTGGTGCCGCCTCCACCTGCTGGCCAGCCACCTCCAGCCCCTCAGCAGCCGGCTGCTCGACCAGCAGTCGGAGCCATTCAAGACGAGTTCCCGGACGAGCATGCGGCCTACGTCGTCTTTACAAGCCAAACTGAAGACAGCGCAGTCGACGCCGACAACACCAAGAAGTCAACGCGGTCGCCTCCAACAACCCAGAGTTTATGCATTGGTCTGAGAAGCCTATCAGCTGGAGCCGGGCCGATCACCCAGAGGTGATGCCGTCTCCCGGCTCTTATGCATTGGTGTTGGACGCCACCCTCGCGACAGAAAGGCGAGCTGCCCGTTTCTCCCGTGTACTGATTGACGGTGGGAGCAGCATCAACATACTGTACCGTGACACCATGGAGAAGCTGAACATCAAGACGAAGCAACTCATGCCAAGCCGGACTGTGTTCCATGGCATCGTACCCGGCCTGTCCTGCTCACCAATCGGCAAGATCAAGATAGATGTTCTCTTCGGAGACAAGGATCACTTCCGCCGAGAAGCAGTCTGGTTTGAAGTGGTGGATCTAGAGAGCCCTTACCACGCGTTGCTTGGCCGACCTGCCCTGGCCAAGTTCATGGTTGTGCCCCACTACGCCTACCTCAAGATGAAGATGCCAAGTTCAAAGGGGATCATCACCATAGCCGGAGACTACAAGAAATCCTCTGAGTGTGCTGCAGCCAGCAGCCGGCTGGCCGAGTCCCTCGTGATTGCCGAAGAAAAAAAGATGCTGGACCGAGTCGTGGCCATGGCCGGCAAGCAGCCGGCCCTGTCCCCTGACCCCAAGGAATATGATGCTCAAGGCTCCTTCCAGCCGGCCAAGGAAACAAAGAAGATACCTCTGGACCCAGAGAACCCGGAGAGGTTTGCCGTCATTGGAGCAAACCTGGACAGCAAATAGGAAGGCGAGCTCGTCGATTTCCTCCGTGAGAATCGGGACATCTTTGCATGGTCCCCAAAGGACATGCCGGGTGTTCCGAAGGATTTCGCCGAGCACAAGCTACACGTCCGAGCAGACGCAAAACCAGTCAAACAACCTCTCCGCCGACTGTCGGAGGAAAAGAGAAGGATTGTAGGAGAAGAGATAGCCCGGCTTCTGGCAGCCGGCTTCATTATGGAGGTGTTTTTTCCAGAATGGCTTGCCAACCCGGTCCTTGTATTGAAGAAAAACAATAAATGGCGCATGTGTATAGATTATACCAGCCTCAACAAAGCCTGCCCCAAAGATCCGTTTGCCTTACCTCGAATCGATCAAGTGATAGACTCCACAGCCGGATGCGAGCTGTTGAGTTTCTTGGATGCTTACTCAGGCTACCATCAGATCAAGTTGGATCCAGCCGACCGCCTGAAGACCGCCTTCATCACACCATTCGGAGCTTTCTGCTACCTGACTATGACATTCGGCTTGAGAAATGCCGGTGCCACTTTTCAGCGTTGCATGCAGAAATGCCTCCTCAAGCAACTCGGCAGAAATGCCCACGTCTATGTAGACGATATTGTGGTGAAGACGGAGAAGCGCGGCACCCTGCTGGAAGACCTCAGAGAAACATTTGACAACTTGCGCCGGTTTCAGATCAAGCTCAACCCTGAGAAATGCGTGTTCGGAGTACCAGCCGGCCAGCTTCTAGGCTTCTTGGTCTCCGAACGCGGCATCGAGTGCAACCCAGTGAAGATCAAGGCCATAGAGAGAATGGAGATTCCTACCAAGCTGCGAGACGTCCAAAAGTTTACCGGGTGCCTGGCCTCCCTGAACCGCTTCATCAGCCGGCTAGGAGAGAAGGCTCTCCCCCTGTACCGACTCATGAAAAAGTCCACCCACTTCGAGTGGAACGACCAAGCAGACCAAGCTTTTCACGAGTTGAAGAAGATGCTGACCACGCCACCTGTCTTGGCGGCGCCAACTGAGAAAGAGCCCATGCTCCTTTACATTGCCGCGACTAGCTGAGTGGTCAGCACAGTTATTGTGGTCCAACGCCCAGAAGAAGGCCGGGCTCAGTTAGTCCAGAGGCCGGTGTATTATTTGAGCGAAGTACTGTCCACCTCGAAGCAAAACTACCCGCACTACCAGAAGATGTGCTATGGAGTATACTTCGCCGCCAAGAAGCTGAAGCCCTACTTTCAAGAGCATCCCATCACGGTCGTATGTACTGCCCCGCTTGCCAAGATCATAGGCAGCCGGGATGCATCCGGCCGGGTGGCCAAGTGGGCCATTGCACTGGCTCCTTAGACGATCTTCTACCAGTCTCGCACCGCCATCAAGTCCCAAGCATTGGCCAACTTCCTTGTCGACTGGGTCGAGACCCGGTACCTACCGCTGGCTCCCGACTCCACTCATTGGCGGATGCACTTCGATGGATCCAAGATGCGCACCGGCTTGGGAGCCAGCATTGTCCTCACCTCTCCCAAGGGCGACAAACTCAGATACACATTGCAAATTCATTTTGCCGCCTCCAACAACGTGGCCAAGTACGAGGCGCTCATACATGGGCTCCGGCTAGCCAAAGAGCTCGGCATCCGCCGGATCATGTGCTATGGCGACTCGGATTTGGTAGTCCAACAATCATCTGGCGACTGGGACGCCAAGGACGAAAACATGGCGAGCTACCGATTCCTCGTTCAGCAAATCAGCGGATACTTTGAAGGATGTGAGTTCCTCCACGTGCCACGGGCCGACAACGAGCAAGTAGATGCCCTGGCACGAATTGGCTCCACCCGACAAGCTATACCAACCGGCGTCTCTCTCCAACACCTCCTCAAACCGTCTGTCAAGCCCTCTCCAGAATCAGACTCCATCTTCGTACCGCCTGACCCTGATGCAGTCGGATCTGACTTGGGGAAGCCAGCAGGCGGCTCGGGGACTTGGACAGGCGGCTCGGGGACTTCCGTAGTCGCACCCGGCTCGGGGACTTCAGAACCCGGCCCGGGGACTGCCGCAGTCGGCCCGGGGACTGCAATGACACAACAGGCGGTGCCCGACTCCAACTCTTCACCACCCAACCCACCCACCCTGGTCGCAGTAGCCGTATTGGCAATAGAAGAAGTCACAGCTCCATCATGGGCCCAACCCATCCTCAACTTCCTGGTAAACGGAGAGCTGTCGACTGACGAGATCTCGGCAAGACAAGTTCAACGCCGAGCCGGAGCATACACAATAGTAAACAGAGAACTCGTTAGGCGCAGCGTCACTGGAGTCTTCCAGCGCTGCGTCGAGCCAGAGAAGGGCATAACAATCCTCAAGGACATCCACCAAGGCGAATGCGGCCACCACGCGGCCTCAAGATCACTTGTCACCAAAGCTTTCCGGCACTGGCCGACTGCTTTGGAAGACGCCAAGGAATTAGTCAAATACTGCAAAGGGTGCCAAGGTTTCAGCTCCAAGCAACACCTGCCGGCTTCTGCACTCAAGACCATCCCCCTCACCTGGCCCTTTGCCGTCTGGGGACTGGACATGGTGGGCCCATTCAAGACGGCGCGCGGCGGCATGACACATTTGCTTGTCGCCATCGACAAATTCACCAAGTGGATTGAAGCGAAGCCAATCAAGAAGCTGAACGGGCCGACTGCCGTGACATTCATCGCATATATCACCACCCGTCAAACGGCCAAGTCGAGCGAGCAAACGGCCTCATCCTCTCCAGCATCAAGCCCCGACTGGTCGTACCACTGGAGCGTTCGGCCGGCTGCTGGCTCGACGAGCTGCCAGCCGTCCTCTGGAGTCTGCGTACTACCCCGAACAAGTCAACCGGCTTCACCCCTTTCTTCCTTGTATATGGTGCCGAGGCTGTCATCCCAACTGACATTGAGTTCGACTCACCTCGAGTCACCATGTACACGGAGGCGGAGGCCAAGGAAGCGTGAGAAGACGGTGTTGACCTGCTGGAAGAGGGCCGGCTATTAGCACTCAGCCGGTCCACCATCTACCAGCAGGGTTTGCGCCGTTACCACAACCGGAAGGTCAAGCCAAGATCCTTCCAAGAAGGCGATCTTGTGCTCCGGCTGATCCAGCGAACAGCCGGCCAACACAAGCTCTCGCCCCCCTGGGAAGGCCCCTTCGTCATCAGCAAGGCCCTAGGCAACGACTCCTACTACCTGATCGACGCACAGAAGCCGAAGGCACGCAAGAGAGATGATTCCGGCAAGGAGTCGGAACGACCATGGAGCGCCAATCTCCTCCAAAGATTTTACAGTTAAATACAGTATGTACCACGCTACCTTTTGTATTAAGTACAAGACAACGGGCTCCCTGAGGAGCACTCGGGGACTACCCTCTTTCATCTATGTATGACGAGTGTCATACCTATGAATGTATTACTACATTTGTTTTCCTGTCCGGCACCGGGTTCGATTAGTCGGCCCAAGGACTTGCTGCCTTGAGTTATATTAAAGTTCTACCTGCAGTCAGACAAGTAGTGTGCCAGCACCCAAGCCCTCTCTTGTTGAAAGTCGCAGCTCGAAGAATCGACTGTCCGACTGGCAAGAGTCAAAGGCAGGAAAGGATGCCCACACGAAAAATGGCTAAGGACTAACGAACTTATATAACACAAGCCGGCCTCCCACCCCGCCAACCGGCTGTCAGAACAGTCGGCTGGCCGGCTTCCCATTCACCTTGCTACAATCTAAGAAAGCTAGAGTACTTGCCCTCCCAAACGGCCAAGCCCTTCCCTAGCCGCAGACTGCAGAGCAGCTGTCCGGCTGGGAAGGCGGCGACCAAGGGAAGGCGGGAAAGGAAACAACCAAAAGGATGAAAAGCAAATACAATCGGAAGCCAAGCACATGCATGATTATATTTACACAAAAGGCCTTCGAAAGGCCAACATTCAACATAGTTTGAATACACCCCCTGTGGGTGGAACTACGCAAACTTAACAAATATTGTTCAAAGAGTAATAAACAGGAAAGCAAAGGTGGCGGATCAGGCCAAAGGTGCAACAGGCGAGCCAGGCAGGTCAGTGGAGACGGCAGTGCTGGCTGGAGGAGTGGCCGGCTGGCGAGTCTCGGCTTGATCATCACCGGCTGCAGGCGGCACGCTCGCGCGTGCCTCGTTGCTGGAGGCATGATCAAGCTAAAACTGGCCGGTTGCTCCACCGTCTGGCACGGCGTCTTCACCATCCTCTCCCTCCTCCTCTTCGCCCTCGTCACTGGAGTCGATCTCCTCCGCCGAGTGTTCACCATCCGCTGGGTTCAGCCCAAACCACTCCTCCGGCTGAGCAACGCCGTCATCATTCACCTCAAGGGCAAAGGCACTGGTGTCGGTGTAGTCGGCGATCGCCGAGGCACGCTGGATGATAGCCGGCCGCACCGCCTCCAGCTCCTCGTTGGCCTCCTGCCGCCAGGTGGTCAGCTGGGCCAAATCCAGCCCAGGATACCAAGCTCAGACGAACTCCAGCGCCCGCCTGGCGCCTGACCGAGCTGCAGAAGCCTTCTAGGCCTCGAAGCGGCCAACCGCTACCTCCAGCCAGTCAGCAGTCCGACTGAGGGTACGGGGAACCACCTCGCCGGACCAGAGGGCGGCCAGCACTTGCGCCCCAACGCGCTGAAGACGGCGGAGCATGCGGTGAGCCGGCTGGAGGCGGGCTTGGATCGCCAGAAGCTGCTCCTCAAGCGACCAGCGAGCATCCGGTGCGATCTCAGCTCCAGCCTGCCTTTGCGCGTCGCGGTAGGCCTCGATGACTTGGCTGGCGGCAACGGAGTAACCAGGGAAGTACTCTGCACAAGTAAGAAAGGAAAAAAACACAAAGTCAGAAAATGGACCAAATGGCAGGCGGCAAGCAAAGGGACGAAGAAGAAGGCGGCCTACCGTCAACCAAATCTTCGATCTGGTCGTAGCCATCGCTCAGTGCTTGGCTTGCCTCAGCCCAGCTCGCCGCCTCGGTCTCGTATTCGTCTTGGAGAGCGGCCTCGCTGTCCTGCGCCGCCTTCAGGGCCACCTTATGGCTCTCCTCCTGGTCGGCCAGCTTCTTGACCAAGCGGTCACGCTCCTGAGCCAAGGCGTTGTACTCGGCTTCCTTGGCGCGAAGGGCGGTCTGGGCCCCACACAACTGCTCCCTCAGGTCGGCATTGGCCTCTGCAGATATGGTAAAGAAGGAAAAAGCAATAAGAAAGAAGTCGCCAGGAAAGATCCGGCCCGACTGCTCAGCAGTCGGCCCGAATCTCGGGGACTACACCCAGTGGGTGCGTTGACGCGCCCCCACGTGAGATAAAAGATGAAGCACTTACTCCGGCTCTCAGTCAGATCAATGGTCTTCTGGTTCAACTCCCGGGCCTGGGAGTTGAAGGTAGCCACGCGGAGGTTCTGATAGTCCTACAAATAGGACAGAGGAGCGAATAAGAACAAGATAGCAACCGAAGTCTACTAAGAAGTTCCAAGCCGCCTGCTCAGCAGCCGACTCGGAACTCGGGGACTACACCCAGTGGGTGCGCTGACGCGCCCCCACGGAAGAAATCAAGAACAAGAAACAAAAAAGCGGGAAGACTCACCCGAATGGCCGTCCGCGTCGCGAGGAACTCTTGAGTATACTGCTTCAGCACGGTGGCCTGGGATTGAAGCCGGTTCCGGACTTCTTGCGCCGCCACGTTCAGCACGGCCGACCCACCACCCGGTGTCCACCCTGGCGAGCTGGCGCTGGCCGTCTCCAGATCCTGGGCCGACGAGCTAGCGCCCGCGGCCTTCTGCGGGTCCGGCGCCGAAGTCGCCTTCCCTGCGCGCTGGCGCGATGGCGACCGGACCACAAGGTCTGCCCTCGCAGCCGGCTCGCCTCTAGCCGGTTGCACGGGTGGCGCGCTAGGCCGGCTGCCTTGGTCCGCCCCAGCCGACGATGGCGGTGCCGCCTCCCTCTCCAGGACGATGACGTCGCCCTCCTCCCTCTCCATCACCAGTTGGTTGCCACCGGCTTCCTCCGGCGGGGGCATCGGGATCTCGGGCGCCACAGCGCGAAGGGGGACGACAAGCTGCGGAGGCCGGTTACGCAGGGCCTCCGCCGCCCTCTCTACGGCTGCAGCCTCCGCCTGAGCCTTGGCCGTTGCGTCGGCTTGTGCCTCCGCCGACTCCTCCGTCGTCTCCTGCGCCACCTTGGCAGCGGCCGCCCTCAGCTCCTCCGCCTCCCGCTCCTCCCGCGCCTCCCGCGCATTCTGCTCCGTCGCCGCTTGAAGCTCGGCACGGGGGTCCACACGGCGGGCGCTTGCAGATCCTCCCGCCGCTCCAACCACGGAGGCGGCAGTGGTCCGCTCAAGAGAAAGCGGAGCCCTGTTTTTTAAGTCAAGACAAGGACTCAGAAGAATATCAACAAAAAAGAAGAAGGAATACGTGAGAGAATTAACACTTACGCCGAAACCATCTGCGGTTGCTTCACCACCTTGCGGAAGCGGGCGGCCTTGGCGGCCGCCTCGTCCCGCTTAGTCGCCGCCGCCGTTCTCTTGGGCTTCTTCGGCCGACTGCCGAAAAGGATCGGCGCGACCCGGCGTTTCTGCGCGCCGCCTCGAGCAGCCGGCGCAGCGTATGAACCCGCGCCCTGATGATGGGACGCCGGCTGACGGTGCGGGACGACTTCAGCCTCGTCGTCATCCGGCCAGTCCTCGAACCTGGCTCCGAACCCGGAGCCGCCTGCCTCGCTGCCTCCCCCCACGGCGTCGTCGTCCAGAGCGGCCGCCCACAAGTCGGGGTCGTCCAAGTCGTCCGTTGCCCGGTCGGGGAGGTACTGGCGTTCCACCCCCGCGGCTCCGACTGCCGGTCGAAGGAGGGGGCTCTGTCAAAAACAAGCCGACTGATTATAGTCGGCCAGGAAGAACTCGGCAACAGAGAAAATGAAGAGGAAAAGAGAAGAAAACTTACCGAAGGCGGGGGATTGGCGCGGGAGTACGGCTCCTTGCCAAACTGCCACTTGTCAGTGAGCTTGCAGTTAGCAAGGTAGTTCACCATATCAGCTACCTCCGCATGAGGCATCTCCTTGGTGCATAGCCGACTCGGATCGAGGTGGCCGCTCATTTGACAAATCACATGAGGGCGGCCTTGGAGCGGGAGCACCCGGCGCGCCATGAAGGCGGCCAGCAGGTCGGGCCCGGCCAGTCCTTCCGACTGGACCAGTACCCGGAGTCGGGCGACGGCGGCGGCTCCAGCAGGCGACAGTGTTTTGGCCCGATAGGACCATTGGGGACGCCTCCCAGCCGGCGGGCCGGCTACATAAGCCGGCAAGTTGACGTAGTCGCCTTGCGAAGCGACGTTCTTCACGTAGAAATAGGACTGCTGCCAGAGCTTCACCGACTGGATCAGCGTGATGGGAGAAAAGGGATTGTCGGCCACCGGCCTCCGCATCGCGATGGAGGCGCCGCTCTGAGCTGGCACGCCCCTCATGGCGGTGCCGAGCTTGGACTGGAAGAATTCCCCCCAGAGCTCTAGGGTGGGAAGGACGCCGAGGAAGCCCTCGCACAAAGTGACAAAGGCAGACAACAGCACCACCGTGTTTGGGGTAAGGTGGTGTGGCTGGAGCTGGTAAAACTCGAGGAAGGAGCGGAAAAAGCCGCTCGCAGGCAGGCCGAGGCCGCGCAGGCAGTGCGAGCGGAAGACCACCCGCTCGTCCTCCTCCGGCGCCGGCGAGATCTCCTTCTCTGGCGCAAGACGGACCCGCACATAATCCCGGCCGGGCAACCGCCGCGTCTTGTGGAGGAAGTCGATGTGATTGTCGTGGACATTGGAGCCGTCCCAGTCTCCGCCACGCGACATGAGGGCGAGAGGCCGATGGAGAAAGCACGGCAGCGGCGAAAGCGCAGCCCCGCGGCGGAGAAGCTGCGGGGTAGTGCGATGACTGGAGGAGCGGCGCGGCGGCGAGTAGCTGCAGTGACGGAGAGGAGGAGGAAGAAGAAAGTGGCGGAGCGAGGGCGAGCGTGCGAGCATCTGCCGCTCCTCCTACTCCCCCTATTTATAGCCTCGTACGGCGAAGCCGAGGAGGCGAGGCACGGGGGGGGACGTGGGAT
This sequence comes from Triticum aestivum, assembly GCF_018294505.1. Classification (NCBI taxonomy): domain Eukaryota; kingdom Viridiplantae; phylum Streptophyta; class Magnoliopsida; order Poales; family Poaceae; genus Triticum; species Triticum aestivum. The sequence goes on along the minus strand of NC_057802.1, from coordinate 363,643,017 downwards.
TAACTGCGCCCACTCCCCCACGTATCGCGATTATTGCGCCCTAACGGCGTGCGGAAACTGCCGTTGAAAGACGAATGGCCCATTCGGGCCACAGAAGATCCACCCATGGGCCGCGGCATGGAAGTGGCGGGCCCCGGCCTACGGCGATGTCCCGCCGCGCGCGTTGGCTGGCAGGCCCTTCCAGGCAAAGGATGCCACGTGGTGCGCAGGCGGTGAGCGGCCAGCCCGCAGCCTGGCATGTGCGCTAGCTGGTTCCCGCCTTCAAGCTTCAAAGCCTCACCTAGACGTCTCACCTGATCAAAGTCGGCTCCTAGCTGCTGGCTCTTCAAGATAGGAAGTTGGTCGACCTTCTCATCCTCCTTTCAGCCGCGAAGCCCAACCAGCTTCGGGGACTACTGTCGGAGTAAATAACCACGGGTAGCCTAGCCGGCTCCCCCTGGCTCTTCAAAAATTCTTAGGCAGAACAAGCCCTCAAGCGTCCAAGACACATGACCGCCTTCCTATGGCCGGCTGGCCCACCGGCCGGCTTCCGGAAGGCGGCAAGGATATGCTGGCCCTCGCGAAAAGGGTCGACTCCCAGTAGCCGGCTATGAGAAGGCCGACTCCTGACAGGCGGCCAGGCGTCCCCCCTCAAAGTCTGCACCCCCATAACGGCGATGAGACAGGGCGAGGCTACAGTAGAGCCTACCACCCCTGAATCCCGGAGCACGCATGGCAACAGTGTGCCGTCCAGCGCAGCACTGTTGCCATGTTGACCATGGCGCCACCCACGACAGGCTGTCAGTACGGCCCGTAGGTGGCGGGCCCCGCCAGCCAGAGAGACACCCGAAGGCGGCCAAGCCTCCCATAGTCGGCCTGGGACGTAGCCGGCCCCCGTCAGCCGGCTACCTCCCTCCCTCGAAGTATGTGCACCATTAAGGAGACAAGACGAGGTAAGGCTACAGTGAGAGCCCTCCAGGCGGCGGCACTGTGGCCATGCTTATCCCGGCAAAGCCCTCCTCATCAGGGGCGAGGCTACAGTGACCAGCCGCCGACAAGACCCCCAGGCGGTGGGGCCGGCCTGTCGGCCAAGAGGCCGGCAGCCGGCGGGACCCACCAGTCGGCGGGCCCCAGCGGCCGGCGGAGAAGCCGGCGGATACAGACACTGACGGTCTGGACCCGCATCCAGCCGGATTACCATTGTACCCCTGGGGGGTAGGCCTATATAACCCCCCGAAGGCACCCATGCAAAGGGTTGATCTCTTAGAGTTTTAGACACCACATAGAGAGAAGAGGAGAGCTAGCCTTGCCCTTCTTCTCCCTCTAGCCAAACGGCTCAAGGAGCCACTTGTAGCCACTTGTGTTGATCTAGTGATCATGCAGAGACCCCCCAGAGCAGGACTAGGGGTGTTATCTCCACGGAGAGCCCCGAACCTGGGTAAGATTCGCCGGCGTGCATGTCTTCGCCTTATCCCGTTTCCAGGCACCGGCGATGTCTTACTGGCTCCCACAATGATAAGCCACCCGTTGGCATATGTCGCACCTACCACCTGACAATGAGTTCCGGCAGCACGACGGCGTGGTGACGGTGTTGGTGAAGAACAATCTTCGCAGGGCTTCGCCTAAGCACTACAAAAACTATGACGGAGGATAAACTAGAGGGGACGGGGTTGCCGGCACACGGCTTGGTGTTTCTTGCTCAGTCTTGGGTGCTAGCCCTACCCCTCTATTTATATGTTGAGCCTTGGGGTCGAAACTTGGAGTAAAAGCCTCCACAAAGTCGGTTTCACCCGAAAGGCAAGAGTCCTTCTCGGACTCCAGGACCAGTCGTCAGTGTTCCCGGCGTCTGGCCCCTGGACTCCCCAAAACTTCCTTTTGCGCTTTCCAAAAACCTTGTGGGCTTTCCCCTTTGGCCCAAATAAAGTGTTCTCGTACCCAAACATTTTGGGAAACATCCGGAACCCCTTCCGGTGAATTCTGGAACCCTTCCGGAGTCCAAACACTATTATCCCATATATCAATCTTTATCTCCGGACCATTCCGGAGTTCCTCATCATGTCCGTGATCTTATCCGGAACTCCGAACAACATTCCGTCACCAACGTACATAACTCATATAATACTATATCGTCAACGAACGTTAAGTGTGTGGACCCTACGGGTTCGAGAACTATGTAGACATGACCGAGACACTTCTCTGGTCAATAACCAATAGCGGAACTTGGATGCCCATATTGGCTCCTACATATTCTACGAAGATCTTTATCGGTCAAACCGCATAACAACATACGTTTGTTCCCTTTGTCATCGGTATGTTACTTGCCCGAGATTCGATCGTCAGTATCTCAATACCTAGTTCAATCTCGTTACCGGCAAGTCTCTTTACTCGTTCCGTAATACATCATCCCGCAAGTAACTCATTAGTTACAATGCTTGCAAGGCTTATAGTGATGTGCATTACCGAGTGGGCCCAGAGATATCTCTTCGACAATCGGAGTGACAAACCCTAATCTCGAAATACGCCAACCCAACAAGTACCTTTGGAGACACCTGTAGAGCACCTTTATAATCACCCTGTTACGTTGTGACATTTGGTAGCACACAAAGCGTTCCTCCGGTAAACGGGAGTTGCATAATCTCATTGTCATAGGAACATGTATAAGTCATGAAGAAAGCAATAGCAACATACTAAACGATCAAGTGCTAAGCTAACGGAATGGGTCAAGTCAATCACATCATTCTCCTAATGATGTGATCCCGTTAATCAAATGACAACTCATGTCGATGGCAAGGAAACACAACCATCTTTGATCAACGAGCTAGTCAAGTAGAGGCATACTAGTGACACTATGTTTGTCTATGTATTCACACATGTATTATGTTTCCGGTTAATACAATTCTAGCATGAATAATAAACATTTATCATGATATAAGGAAATAAATAATAACTTTGATATTGCCTCTAGGGCATATTTCCTTCAGTCTCCCACTTGCACTAGAGTCAATAATCTAGATCACATCGCCATGTGATTTAACATCAATAGTTTACATCACCATGTGATTAACACCCATAGTTCACATCGTCATGTGACCAACACCCAAAGGGTTTACTAGAGTCAGCAATCTAGTTCACATCGCCATGTGATTAACACCCAAAGAGTACAAAGGTGTGATCATGTTTAGCTTGTGAGAGAAGTTTAGTCACGCTTCATAATAACACGCTTAACGAGATCTTGGTAATAACACGCTTAACGAGATCTTGGTATTTGATCTGAGTCTGGCCACTGGCCTATACACACTAACCAACTACGCGGGAATAGTTATGGGCACTCCACGTCGTGGTATCAGCCGAAGCCTTCTTGACGTCAGCGACTGTGCGGCGCGCGCCAGGTTGGACCGCGTAACGCAACTTCCTTTGTAATGGAGGTTGCTAGGTCTGCTCACCGGCCGCCTTCGCAACATGCAGGTGTGCAATGGGCGATGGGCCCAGACCCCTACGCGCATAGGATTTAGACCGGCGTGCTGACCTCTCTGTTGTGCCTAGGTGGGGCTGCGACGTGTTGATCTTCCGAGGCCGGGCAATACCCAGCAAAGTGTGTCTGGCCAGAGGGATCGAGCATGTTGGGTAATGTGGTGCACCCCTATAGGGAAGTTTATCTATTCGAATAGTCGTGTCCCTCGGTAAAAGGATGACCCGGAGTTGTACCTTGACCTTATCACAACTAGAACCGGATGCTTAATAAAACACACCCTTCCAAGTGCCAGATACAACCCGGTGATCGCTCTCTCACAGGTCGACGAGGAGAGGATCGTCGGGTAGGATTATGCTATGCGATGATACTTGGTGAACTTACCATCTACTCTCTTCTACATGCTACAAGATGGAGGCTGCTAGAAGCGTAGTCTATAATAGGACTAGATATCCCCCTCTTATTCTGGCATTCTGCAGTTCAGTCCACCGATATTGCCCCTTTACACAGATACCCATGCATATGTAGTGTAGATCCTTGCTTGCGAGTACTTTGGATGAGTACTCACGGTTGCTTTTCCCCCTCTTTTCCCCTTTCCTTTCCTCTCGGTTGTCGCAACCAGATGTTGGAGCCCAGGAGCTTGACGCCACCATCAACGACGACCCCTACTACACCGAGGGTGCCTACTACTACGTTCAGGCCGCCGACGACCAGGAGTAGTTTAGGAGGATCCCAGGCAGGAGGCCTGCACCTCTTTCGAGCTGTATCCCATTTTGTGCTAGCCATCTTATGGCCCCTTGTTTAACTTATGTCTGTACTCAGATATTGTTGCTTCCGCTGACTCGTCTATGATCGAGCACTTGTATTCGAGCCCTCGAGGCCCCTGGCTTGTATTATGATGCTTGTATGACTTATTTTATTCTTAGAGTTGTGTTGTGATATCTTCCCATGAGTCCCTGATCTTGATCGTACACGTTTGCGTGTATGATTAATGTACGATTGAATCGGGGGCGTCACAAGTTGGTATCAGAGCCGACTGCCTGTAGGAATCCCCTTCCACACTCCTTGGTCGAAGTCGAGTCTAGTCATTACAAAACTTTTATTACCATGGTTGTGTGTCTTACAGGCTCACGTCGCCATTGGGTGGTATTACGATCTTTTATTCCTCGACCTATACTCTGGGACTCTCATATCTATTCTATTCGGGTTAAATGATTTTTCTAAAATCTAACTTTAGGTTCTCGAGAATACTTCTCCCGGAGAGCCCCTCCAGTCCAGATGATCGCCTGCTGCACCAAAAAATTTTGAAGATACTCTCCGATATTTCCCCGAGACCCTTGTGCCCTTCGCCGTTGCAATTCCATACCACTGATAAATCCCTATGGAAAGCTACATACACTTGTCGTCTATAACTTCATTTCCAATTGTTCTTGTTATTACAAGATACCCTGAAATACTTCGGATTTTCTGAGAATCCTTTGTGTCTGCTGCCTTGCAGCTCCTTTTCCTCATGAATACATGTATGAATAATTCCTCACACTTACCGGGGATTCGTTCATCCCAGTTGTTCATGTGTTTCGCAAAATTCTTCGAAATGCCATTCGATCTTCCGAAATCCTCAGTAGCCTATTGCTCTTGATCTTCTTTACCTGCTTGCATAATGGTTACTTCCATATGTCTAGCAATATTCATTAAAATACTTTGTGATCGACATTCTGATCGTGTTGATTCAACATGTGTGTGAATGCACACAATCATCAGTTATTCCCTAAAAATTATCCTTCCGGCTCAGACGTCATTTTGAACATGAGCTAGTTGTCGACCAATCAAATTGCCACCGTTTGTGCCTCTAAGTCTATTCAACTTACTTATCTTTTGATTAGAGCATCGGCTTCTGATCCCCCAATTTGAAAAAAAATCTTAATTCCTTTACCTTTGAGCTCTGAATTAGTCAGTTGTTTCTGTAATCTGATCTTCTTGCATTGTTTCTTCCTTTGGTTGAGTACTGATGCTCACCTCAGATCCCTTGAGGACCACCGGATCCTTTGTTGGATTTTTTTCCGATAGCGTCCTTCATATCCAATCACTCTGGAAGTTCTTTCTCCATTGGTAAATCCTATCCTCTGATTGACCAACCATGCTCGGCTTTCGAGCTTGTGTTATTTACTCCTGAAGTTTGTGGTATATGTTCCTAAGAGACCCTGATGGCTTGAACCTATGCCTTTTCTAAACCGTGTGAACCCGAAAGTTTTCACGAGTCATACTCTTCTGGTGCTTCGCCAGATAAAATTTCAACACTACAACTTCTTCGAAAATGTGAAGTGAATGAAAGGTTATGCATTGTAGAAGTGGGAGTCGACCTTGAACTTTGTGTTCATGCCCATGGACCCGATGTGGAACTTATCATGGAAGCTTCTTGCTAAATATTTAATCATTTGGGTAATTCTTTCGGTGTCATTAAATTGGATCCCTTGCAGCTATGGTTCCGACCATATTGTTTTTCTTTGATCCCATTTCTCGGCCAAGTTTAAGCATTTGTCTTCTGCGGATCAATACCCCAGTCCAACCTTGACTTTGATCTACTGTCAAGTATTACACTCTGGTATCTTTAGAATTTCATGGAACTACATAACTTCTTATGGGTTCTTTATCAAACTGTTATTTCCCACCGCTTCCAATTTTCCTAGGTTCTGAGTGGTTACTCACTCGAGTACACCGATAACTGAATCTTGTCCGTTCTACGATTCAACCATTCTTAGCAATCTTCTTTGCTTACGAGGTTAATACTTCATCATGTCATTCCTAGCCTTATTGGCTACATCATTATCATACTAAATTTAACTGTGCTACCTGGTTCTTCCCGGAGCACAAATATCGACGGTGAGCTAATCTTACGTCGATCTTCCTTGTCATAACATTTCTCCTTGAACAAAAACTTGATTTCGAGTTTGTGTCGTACCCATGGTTCCAATAACATTTCGCTCCATCATTCCTTTGACTGGATGTCATCGCCGACCGATTACATCTTCATGAAATTTCTCGACAAATGTGACGTGATCATCAACATTATGAGATCTTCCGGGATAACAATTGAATTCATGATGAGAAATACCATCCTTGCCTCATCATCGACCACTTTATTGCCTTACCAACAACACAAACTTGTTCGTGTTTTGTATTATACCTTGAGTTCCTTGCTATCCAACAATTGTTCTTCTTTACCTTGGAACATTACCATCTCTTATGTCATCAATGTTGTGAAAATTTCACCACCTCTTAAGAATTCTTGATACAGTGATGCTTCTCGCCATCACCATTCTTTTCTTGGTCCCCGTGTTGATTCTAACCGGGATACCAACAAGTGAACGGTGCTACTTGGATTCTGTACTTCTAGCAACCCTATTGCTTTGAAGTTAATGGTTGATAGTTCATCTTGGACTGTTGGTTATTGAATCACCATTCTAACCTTGATCATGCTCCCTAGCCCATATTTCGGGTGCACCTTTCAACCAATGTTTAATTGTGTATGTTTTCATCGAGCATACATCATCATATCATTTGATCTGGCAAATGTTATCTCCTTGTTCACATAATTGTGGAAATCCATCTTTTTGGAAATCTCGATGAATCATCGCTGAGTCCATCAGCCACATCCTCATCCTCCCCTTGGTTTAATGATGAACTCTTGTTTTGGAACTCGCTTCCATAGTTCATTTCCCGAGAATCTTACAATGACATCTCGTCAATTTGTGTTGCACCTTTTTCTTCTCAGGCATCCTGAGTATGAGGTATCCCGACACCAATCATATCTAAATCTCGGTCAGATATGATTGTTGGAACATAATTTCAAGAGTTATAACATTGGTCCTTATATGTCCCGACAAGGTGATGTCATGCCTAGCACACCTCGCCGGAGGACCTATTGTTATAATTTCCTTTTCGCAAGGTTAGCCATTCTTCCATGAGGAAATTGTAAGACTTATTTTATAAGTTGTTCCTGATGGATCCCTTGTGTATCTAAAGTCTGACCTTTGATTGAAGAGCATGTCGATGCTACCTCGAAGCATGTCTGTGGTACTCTGATCTTCAATAAAAACATTTGAAGCATAATGCTAAATTTTCTTTATCAATTATCCAAACACCGTTGTACGGGTAATATCATGAAATTCCTCCCCCCCCCTTATCTCAATGGTTTTCTACTTTCTATCCTGTCATGGATATCATGCTCCGCTTGTCCTTGGGAAGGATATACCCCTGAAATATGTGCGTATACACATTTTCCTTTCCATTGTTCTGTTTAAACCTGACAATCACTTTTCCTTTCCATTGGTTTGTTTAACCCTTCTTCTGATCTATATTATATAAGCAGTAATAATTCCCTGCTTATGTAAACACCTCGTTGTACCACTCTGTCAGTAAGACCCTATTACTATTGTTGATGACATTTTGGTAACCACCGCTGGTCAAGAACTTTGCCGTATTGGTCCGCCTCGTTCAACGAGCAGGAAAATGGTTCTCTTCGTGCCTCGCCCTTGGTACCGACGTTGTTGCCGACATAACCGACAGGCTATTCCCTGCCATGCCTTGCTATCATAACGGTGCAAGATGTTAGCGCCTTTCCTACTTTAAACCCACATGGTGGGCCCATAACCCACAGTTCCACAAGATCGAAACCTGACTCTCCTGTACAACCTATTGTCAAAGTTATTCCTCGTGCTTGACTTCATATGTAATTCACGGGCCACTTGCCTAGTGATCTATTATGGTATCAGACGCAATACTTATTCCCATTGCTCTGAACCCCTTTCACACTTCGTTTTAGTCAACGAACGATTGCCTATGCGCTTGAAACTTCTATTTTGCACCTTCTTACTTTGCTCTCGATATTTTCTTAAGTTTCAACTCGATAGATACTCTTATGCTCATTCATGGGTTAACCCCCAGATTGTTTCCCTCATCAGCATTCTGTCGTAGCCGAACTACCCCTTACGTATTCGTAAGTACGTTGGAGTTCCCAAAGAAAGGATGCCGACTTCATCATGATGACCTAAAGAAGAGAAATGAAGACATCAACATAATGGATCGACCTCTTCGAGAAGAGCAACCAAGATCAAGTACGCTCGTTAGATTTTCGTAACCAAATCCCTTCCCTGCACTTCCCCTCTTAAATCTTGGGACGAGATTTCTTGTAGTGGAGGTGAATTGTGACGCCCGGATAATTAGCTACAGTAATCCCACGTTAATGATGCCATGTCACCATGATTACAGTTGCTAATCTCGCGCTAGTTTGAAATCGATTCAAATTCAAATTCAAATTCTACCAAACAATAAAAGTTTTCAAATATTAAAACTAAAATGTTCGGAGTGAGCCAAATAATGCATAATTAGTAATGGTGGAGAAACCACATTGTTACAAAAGGTTTAAATGCAATTAGGTAATTAAAATAGTAGTTAAAACAATTAAATAAATACATATTGGATTTTATTAAATATTAAACTATTTTTTGGGTAAATAATTGCTGTGGCAGTAGTTTAATTATAAATGCAGGTTTAGGTTCTAGTGGTAATTTTTATAAAACAGAAACTTAGAGGAAACTAAAAAATAAATAGAAAAGAATAATAACTAAAAAGAAAAGAACAAAACTGAAAACAAAATAAGAGAGAAGGACCCCCCCCCCGGCCAACTGGGCCAGACGACCCAGCTGGCCAGCCCATCTGGCCCTAACCGGCCCACCCCATCCTACCTTATCCCCCACTACCCCGAAACCCTAACCCCAAGTGCCAACACTTCCCCGCACGATCCCCACCCCACTCTCACGCCCCTCTCCTCCTATCCCCGATCCAGATCGGGATCGGGGGAACCGAACCGCGCCGACGCCGCCGCCGATCCCCGCCGCCCGGAGCTGCGTCGCTACCCTCCTCCTCGCTGGACGCCATCGCCGTCGTCCTCCCCTGCGTTGCCTCGTCCCCGTCCCCCACCCTAAGCCTCGGAGCCCCGTCCGCGACCGCGCCATAGCCGGAACCCGCCGGACTGCCTCGTCCCCGTTGCCCGCGTCCCCGCCTCTCCATCGCCGGCGCCATCATGCCTCACCGCCCAACTCCCCTGCAACGGGGGTGAGAACACCATTCCCCCTGCTTCCCTCTCCACGTCGTCCCGCACATCCTCGCCCGCGGTCACCCCGCTCCGTCCCGACCGCTCGCGCCCTGTCTCGTCCCGCTTGCACCCAGAGCGCGTACTACCCGACGTCGCCGCGCCCGCAGACCTGCTCCTCGCCCCTGTACCCGCGCGCCCCGCGCCTATTGGTGCCCGCCCTGCTCGCCCCACTGCGCTGCGCTGCTGCTGCCGCCTCTCCCCGCTCGGCTTGCGAGCCACTGTCGATGCTCGTCGCCGCTTCACTGCTGCTGCCTAATGCTACTGCTGCTTAGCGCCGCGGCCCCTGCTCGCCCGCTGCCGCCCAGCCGCTCCCTAGCACGGCCGCCTGCTGCCGCCGTAGAGTGCCGACGGAGCGCCATGGCCACCGGCCTCCTCCCACGGCGCTCGTCGCCGGGTCTGTCCGCACCACCGGCCGTCACCCGGCTCCGCCCGGCGCCCGTAACCGCCACCCGCGCCCGTTAAGGCCCCTAGGGCCTATGACAAACGGGGCCCAACCCAAGGATGTTTTTTATAAAAAAAGAAAATAAAATAAAATGAATTAATAAAATCAATAATTAATTAATTAATTAGTGAATTAATTAAGTTAATTAATCATGTTTAATTAATCTAATTAACCAGTTAGTTTAATTAAACAGTAATTACATTAGCTAAATCTTAATTAACCTAAACAGAGTATGACATGCGGGACCCACACATCAGTTTGACCCAGTCAACGCCCTATTGACTGCTGACGTCAACTTAGACTATTCTGGATAATGTTAGAATTGAATAGACAAGTAAATTCTAAAAATGATTAAACCTTTTAAAATTAATATAAAATAAACGTAGCTTGGATGGAAAAACTTTGTACATGAAAGTTGCTCAGAACGACGAGACGAATCCGGATACGCAGCCCGTTCGTCCGCCACGCATCCCTAGCATAGCGAACACGCAACTTTCCCCTCCGGTTCACCTGTCCGAAAACGCGAAACACTGGGGATACTTTCCCGGATGTTTTCCCCCTTCGCCGGTATCACCTCCTACCGCGTTAGGGCACTCCTAGCACCGCGTATTGCCATGTTATGCTTTATGTTGCTTAGATTGCTCTGTTATTTATTGTGTTTCCCCTCCGTTACTTCTTTCCGGTAGACCTCGAGACTGTCGGCGACCCCCGTGATCGACTACATTGACGAAGACCCCTCCTTCTTGCCAGAGCAACCAGGCAAGCCCCCCCCCCTTGATCACCAGATATCGCCTATTCCTTCTCTCTAGTGCTTGCATTAGAGTAGAGTAGCATGTTACGGCTTTCGGTTAATCCTATTCTGCTGCATAGCCTGTCATTGTTGCTACAGTTGTTACCCTTACCTGCAATCCTAAATGCTTAGTATAGGATGCTAGTATTCCATCAGTGGCCCTACACTCTTGTCCGTCTGCCATGCTATACTACTGGGTCGTGATCACATCGGGAGGTGATCACGGGCATATGCTATATACTTTATACTGTTACATTACTTATGATACTGTTCGGAGATGGGGGCTAAAGGGGTAGGTGGCTCCATCCCGGTAGAGGTGGGCCTGGGTTCCCGACGGCCCCCGACTGTTACATTGTGGCGGAGCGACAGGGCAGGTTGAGACCACCTAGGAGAGAGGTGGGCCTGGCCCTGGTCGGCGTTCGCGGTTACTTCATAATAACACGCTTAACGAGATCTTGGTATTTGACCTGAGTCTGGCCACTGGCCTATACACACTAACCAACTACGCGGGAATAGTTATGGGCACTCCACGTCGTGGTATCAGCCGAAGCCTTCTTGACGTCAGCGACTGTGCGGCGCGCGCCAGGTTGGACCGCGTAACGCAACTTCCTTTGTAATGGAGGTTGCTAGGTCTGCTCACCGGCCGCCTTCGCAACGTGCAGGTGTGCAATGGGCGATGGGCCCAGACCCCTACGCGCATAGGATTTAGACCGCCGTGCTGACCTCTCTGTTGTGCCTAGGTGGGGCTGCGACGTGTTGATCTTCCGAGGCCGGGCAATACCCAGCAAAGTGTGTCCGGCCAGAGGGATCGAGCATGTTGGGTAATGTGGTGCACCCCTACAGGGAAGTTTATCTATTCGAATAGCCGTGTCCTCGGTAAAAGGATGACCCGGAGTTGTACCTTGACCTTATCACAACTAGAACCGGATGCTTAATAAAACACACCCTTCCAAGTGCCAGATACAACCCGGTGATCGCTCTCTCACAGGTCGACGAGGAGAGGATCGTCGGGTAGGATTATGCTATGCGATGATACTTGGTGAACTTACCATCTACTCTCTTCTACATGCTACAAGATGGAGGCTGCCAGAAGAATAGTCTATAATAGGACTAGATATCCCCCTCTTATTCTGGCATTCTGCAGTTTAGCCCACCGATATTGCCCCTTTACACAGATACCCATGCATATGTAGTGTAGATCCTTGCTTGCGAGTACTTTGGATGAGTACTCACGGTTGCTTTTCCCCCTCTTTTCCCCTTTCCTTTCCTCTCGGTTGTCGCAACCAGATGTTGGAGCCCAGGAGCTTGACGCCACCATCAACGACGACCCCTACTACACCGAGGGTGCCTACTACTACGTTCAGGCCGCCGACGACCAGGAGTAGTTTAGGAGGATCCCAGGCAGGAGGCATGCCCCTCTTTCGAGCTGTATCCCAGTTTGTGCTAGCCATCTTATGGCAACTTGTTTAACTTATGTCTGTACTCAGATATTGTTGCTTCCGCTGACTCGTCTATGATCGAGCACTTGTATTCGAGCCCTCGAGGCCCCTGGCTTGTATTATGATGCTTGTATGACTTATTTTATTCTTAGAGTTGTGTTGTGATATCTTCCCGTGAGTCCCTGATCTTGATCGTACACGTTTGCGTGTATGATTAGTGTACGATTGAATCGGGGGCGCCACAGCTGCCCTCAAACTGCCTCTGGAACCAGGTACCTTTGTGCTTCGATTAACTCAACCATCCGTTGAACCATCGATAGAGCAGAACAAGCGGAGGAAATCAGGCCCCGGCAAGTACTTTCCCGCCGAGCTCCCAGGAGCTGCCGGCAAAGATGTTGCCGAGGACACTGAGCCTGCCATGGGGCAACAGACTCCGGCAGGGCGTCAAGCCCTGGCCATAGAGACAGCCGCTCCCATGGCAGAGGAGATGCCTTTAGTCCTTGCCATCGAGCCTCAGGCTCCGGCATGGGCATAGCATATCGTTTTATTCCTCCAAACAGGGGAGCTTCCTGAGGAGCAGGAAGAAGCGGAGAAAGTAGCTCGTCGGTCTGCCATGTATCAGTTTGTCGATGACGTTCTGTACGGAAAAAGGCCGAACGGTGTGAAATTGAAGTGCATTCCCCGGGAGGAAGGACTAGAGCTGTTGGCAGAGATACATGGAGGCATATGTGGCTCCCACATAGGGCCGAGGGCCCTTGCCGGCAAGTCATTCCGGCAAGGTTTCTTCAGGCCCACTGCCCTCCAGGATGCAACAACACTAGTAACCAAGTGTGAAGCGTGTCAGTTTCATTCAAAGAAGCTTCATCAACTAGCTCAAGCTCTCCAAACAATCCCTCTTTCCTGGCCATTCTCGGTCTGGGGGCTCGACATACTGGGCCCCTTTCCCTGTGCTGTCGGGGGCTTTGAGTACTTGTACGTTGCAATCGACAAGTTCACAAAGTGGCCGGAAGTGGAAGCAGTGAGGAAGGTGACAGCGCAGTCAGTGGTCAAGTTCTTCAAGGGACTAGTCTATCATTTTGGTGTGCCAAACAGGGTCATCACCAACAACGGAACGCAGTTCACAAGCCGCACCTTCATGCAGTACATCCAAGACCTCGGCAGCAAGGTCTGTTTTGCCTCTGTTGCACATCCACAGAGCAATGGCCAAGCAGAGAGGGCAAATGCTGAAGTACTGCGAGGCCTCTGGACAAAGACTTTTGACAGGGTACACAAGTGCGGAAGACGCTGGATTGATGAATTGCCGGCAGTTCTTTGGTCAATCAGAACGACACCAAATCGAGCCACCGGCCAGACACCCTTCTCCCTCGTTTACGGGGCAGAAGAAGTTCTCCCCACAGAACTCACGTACGGGTCACCCTGAGTACTTGCTTATGATGAGCTTGAGCAAGAGCAATTGCGGCAAGATGACACAACGCTCCTCGAGGAAGATCGTCTTCGGGCGACTGTGCAAGCGGCGCGCTACCAGCAAGCCTTGCGCCGCTACCATAGCCGCAAGGTTCATGCCCGAAGCTTTGATGAAGGCGACCTTGTTCTTCGGCGTGTTTAGTCGGCCAAGAATTCCAACAAGTTGACGCCGAAGTGGGAAGGCCCTTATCGGGTAATACGAGTCACCAGGCCTGGCGCAGTCCGCCTGGAGACCGAAGATGGTATTCCAGTGAGCAACTCCTGGAACATCGAACATCTTCGCAAGTTTTACCCATAAGGCGTGGTTGCCGGGCCCCCGGCAGACCACCTTTTTGTGCAAGCCTTGCCGGCAAGGCATGTAACCCTTTGTACAAAGCCAGGCGCAGACCCTGAGCATAAATAAATGAAGTGCTGGCGCCCTAAGTTTTAGCATGCATGCTAGGTTGAGTCTCTCTCTCTCTCTCTATTAGGGTTGATAGTGCTTAGCGGTGACTAACCCCTAGCATAGAGGTCGAGTATGCGTCTCTCTATTCCTTCTCGTCCTTTTTGGTTCGCAGGGTGCATGGACATTTCTGCTGAGCTGTTTGGAAGAAAGAGAACAGGCCGACGCCCCGACCCCGACAAGCCAAGGTTGCCGGGGGCTGCAGATCCAAAGATCCGACCACGGCAAGTAAAGATTGCCGGGGGCTGCAAAATCAGATAAGTCTTTTATCCCCCACTCCCTACTTCTGTATGAAACTTGGACATGCGAGACTTCGCTCACTCTTATACCATCATGCTCCCTCTTTCCCGTGTCCAAAAACCTTACTTTGGGCCGGAACTTGGTCGTAACGCGGTGGGAAAGGAACGGGCGAAGGGCCCAATCCTACTTTGCCCCTACCTCCGTCAAGGGCATGAGTGTAGTCAAGCTATAGAGCAGGAGGACGACAAGGTCTGTTGCCGGGTTACAATGTTTATCATAAGATGACGAGGACTCGTTCCTTGGTCCGGGCCTCGCCCATGGGCAAAAGAAGCACGGCAAACACCCTTCTCTTCATTAATACTTAACAAGTACAATTCATACAGGATGCATACATGAGCAAGGGGGTTACAAGGTTTAAATCTTACAAAGGCCCGTAGGCTTAAAAACTGAAAAGAGGTAAGGTGCCCGTACTCCCTTTCTTGTCCCTCTCCTTAGGAAATAAAACAAGAAGGCAAAAGGGCAAAAGGAGTTCCTAGGCGAGGTACGAGCGGCAGAAGACACCAAGAGAACATCCCGGCGGCCGTCCCGAAGAGGGTTGGTGATGATGGTGCCAGGAGAAGAGCCGAAAGATGAGGCAGCGGGCCGGCAATACGCGATGAAGGCATCGGTGCATGCGTACTCCGACTTGACGGCCCGCCACCCACCTTCTTCATCTTCTCCGGCCTTCCCGCGCCAGCCACCCAAGGAGGCGACCCCGAGAAGTTCAAGGAGCTAGCGACGTAGATGATGGTGCTGCCGGCGTCGCTCAGGGACGGCGTGTCTGACGCCTAGTCGGACCCGTCATCCTTTCGCCCACTACCCTCGTCGCTGTTGTCGCTGTCCTCCCCATCACTGTCGCTCGAGGAGGAGCTTTCGTCATTGGTCAAGCTCTCCGGGCAGCACCCTAGCCTGTGTCCCGAGCGCCCGAAGACCTTGACAGAGAGCAGGTCGCTCTTCGCTAACTTGAAGCAGAGGACGTGTCCCTCCATCAAGCAGTGAGCACACGCGAAGGTTTTCCATCCCCGACGGAGGAGCATTACATGAGGGGCGGGGAACCTTGTGTACGCCCACATGGCGCCATGGCAACACCCCTTCATGCGAAGCCTCAACCTCGGTGGCTGGTCGACCTCCAGCACCCTCGCAAACGCTTCAAGAAGACGGAGGCGGTTGCGCGGCGGCTCGCGCAGCTGCAGAATGAACTCCAGCGTCGTGTCTCCGACATGGCGGCTTGATGAAGCAGGAGAGGACGGAGGAGGAGATGGAGACGGAGATGATCACGATGCAGGTGTCCCCCGTCCATGCCCGCCTCTGCCTCGACCACCTCGTCGACCGCGGCCCCGGCCGGTGCTTCTGCCCCTAGCGTGGCCTTCATCTTGGGCGTCCGGCTCTTCTTTGACCGCCGCTGCCCTCTGGCGGGAGGAAGACCTGGTCGCCTCCGCAGGGGCACGGCCACCACCACGCCCTCTCGCCATGACGAAGAGAAGAGAAGGGATCAGACTGAGACAAGATGGGTGCGAGAAAATGATGTCCCTCTCCCCTTATATAGAGGCACGAGGCCGAACGGGCCTGAGTGCGACCGCCCCAATCGACCAATCCAACCACCGGAGGCACAAGGGGACGGGACCGACCCGCTGCCCCAATCAGCGGCGCCCGACCCCCCGCCCTGGCATTAAAACCCATGCCTTCTGTGTCCACTGCCTGCCCTTCCCGATGCATGGAGGACACGTGGCGGGCGAGCCAGGATTCGGATGGCAAGTGGAACGGCCATTTCATGCCCCGTGATCGGGGGGCGCGGGGGCCATGATGGCCATGATCCAAGTCCACTTAGTAAATGAGCCGCACCTCTGCAGCTTCCTCTATTTTAATGAGGAGAACGCGGACCGCCTCTTTACTATTGGAACCGTGGAATGACGCAAGCATGCCACGGTCACCCCATGCACGACCCCCACGTCATGCATTCAACGTGGGTCGTGGGGAAGCGCAACAGACGAGGAAGTTACTGCGGTAAAAACTCCGCCCCACATGCTCGTGCACCGTTCTGGGCCCAGCCCAAGAACGCGTTGCGCTTATGTGTGGCCCAGGCTCGGGGGCTCCTGCCGGTGTATAAAAGTAGGGGCTCTCTTTGTACCCCTTTACTTGTGCACGGGCAGTCAGAGCCGCGACTGCGACCACACTTAGCAGGACAGAATAGGGAAGCAGAGGCACAAGAATACCAGAGCAGCGCTCCAACCAGGGGCGAAGAAGACGGAGCAACAAGACGGGCTTTCCCCCGGCAAGACCCTTGCCGGGGCGGCCTACGCAGCCCCGACAAGAGCCTTGCCGGGGCAGCTCACCCAACGCTAGCATCGCAGCCACCCTTGAACCTAAGAGCTCCAACACCATCAACAACGTCGGAACCAAGGCTCGGGAAGCGCCTACAAGGTGGCATGCAGATCTTTGTGAAGACAAACGGCCTGCGAAGCCTAGATGAGAACCAGAAGATAAGACAACTGCAAGGCTCCTTGACGAGGATGCCCACGAGGCCCCGACAAGGCTCCTTGCCGAAGACACCCGCAAGGCCCCGGCAAGGCTCTTGCCGAGGGTGCTCACAAGGCCCCGGCAAGGCCCTTGCCGGGAATATACGCAAGACCGCGGCAAGGCCTTGCCGCCCCATCGCCGCCCCAGCTCAGCTGCTGACCCACCAACTAAAGCAAGTACCCATGTGGCGGTACGTGGGTACTAATCCAACTAGTCAAGCACCTGCGTGGTGGCATGCAGATCTTCGTGAAGGCCCTACCACCACGCCAACTCAGCAGCTTGCCAGTCTACATGGCACTGCATGCTCCATTGGCCTGGACGTGTGTCGGGACGAAACGGAGCGGCGACGGACGGGACGGGCCTCATTATTGTCCCCGATAAAGCGAGGGGACACCTAAGTAGTGCATTTAATGTGTTTGGTCCCGTAATGACAGGCGATAAGCTTGCGCACTGTATATACCTTTCCACCTCATGTGTGCCACTATGGTGACACCTTTGACTATAAAAGGAGGCCCGAGGCACACTGAGGAAGGATTCGAATCTTTTGGACGCACGCACCGTAGCTAGTTCAAGAGCTCAAGAACACTCAAATATACACCAAAGCAGGACTAGGGTATTACGCATCCTCGCGGCCCGAACCTGGGTAAATCTCGCTGTGCTAGCTACTAGACCCGCTCTTTGCACAACTCCGCGCCCGCCAACCGTAGAAGGGATTCCTATGATCCCATAGGTGTCGTTTCCACCGATAGAATTACAATGTTTAGTCGCTGCTTGAACTTTGGAGGTGCTCTGCATTTAGATTTTGTGGTCTCAGAAAGGGCTAGCGAGATACCACTGTTGTCATATTAGATCATGGTTGTTTTGACAACGTGTTGCTGTTTCAGATATCTTATTATTGCTCGCTAGCTGATTATGTCATTGATATGAGTTAATATAATCTTTAAGAGTTATTGTTGACATGGTTAGTTATAATGTTGGTTGAAAACATGGGTGCTGTTTAAGCCTATTTATGCAAACAAGAGCAAAAGAGTTCGTAAAAGTTTTTCTTTCTCACTTTTAGTTTATCAACAGAATTGCTTGAGGACAAGCAAAGGTTTAAGCTTGGGGGAGTTGATACGTCTCCAACATATCTACTTTTCCTCACGTTTTCCTCGTGTTTTGGACTCTAATTTGCATGATTTGAATGAAACTAACCCCGGACTGACGCTGTTTTCAGCAGAACTACCATGGTGTTGTTTTTGTGCAGAAATAAAAGTTCTCGGAATAAAATGAAACTTTGAGAGGAATTTTTATGGAATAAAAGAGGATTTTTGGAGCCAACAACTACCGGAGAGGGGCCCCTGGGTGGGCACAACCCACCAGGGCACGCCCCCCTCTCCTAGCGCGACCAGGTGGGTTGTCCCCACCTGCAGTGGCCCCGCAGTCCCTGATTCTAATGCTATAAAATCACATTATTCCAGAAAAAATCAGGGAAAAAGAATTATCACGTTCCACGAGACGGAGCCGCCGCCACCTCCTGTTCTTCATCGGGAGGCCAGATATGGAGTCCGTTTGGGGCTCCGGAGAGGGGGATTTTCGTTCTTCGTCACCACCAACCCATCTCCATCGCTAATTCCATGATGCTCCCCACCGGGAGTGAGTAATTCCTTCGTAGGATCGCTGGTCGGTGAGGAGTTGGATGAGATTCATCATGTAATCGAGTTAGTTTTGTTAGGGCCTGATCCCTAGTATCCACTATGTTCTTAGATTGATGTTGCTATGACTTTGCTATGCTTAATGCTTGTCACTTTGGGCCCGGGTGCCATGAACTCAGATCTGAACCGTTCATGAATTCATCATTGTATCCATGTTTTAGATCTGATCTTGCAAGTTATAGTCACCTACTACGTGTTATGATCCGGCAACCCCGGAGTGACAACAACCGGACCCACTCCCGGTGATGACCGTAGTTTGAGGAGTTCATGTATTCACTATGTTTTAATGCTTTGTTCTAGTTCTCTATTAAAAGGAGGCCTTAATATCCCTTAGTTTCCGATATGGACCCCGCTGCCACGGGAGGGTAGGACAAAAGATGGCATGCAAGTTCTTTTAATAAAGCACGTATGATTATTTACGGAATACATGCCTACATTATATCGATGAACTGGAGCTAGTGCCATATCGCCCTAGGTTATAACTGTCTCATGATGAATATCATCCAACAAGTCACCGATCCAATGCCTACAAATTTATCTTATATTGTTTCTGCTAAGTTACTACTGCTATCATCACTGTTACACTTGCTACAAAAATTACTGCTATCACTGTTACTGTTATTGCTGCTGCTACTACTACTATCAAAACTATCAAACTACTTTGCTACTAATCACTTTGCTGCAGATAATTAATCTCCAGGTGTGGTTGAATTGACAACTCAGCTGCTAATACCTTCAAACATTCTTTGGCTCCCCTTGTGTCGAATCTATAAATTTGGGTTGAATACTCTACCCTCGAAAACTGTTGCGATCCGCTATACTTGTGGGTTATCATTTACCTACTGTTATTTATAATGTTTTTATGCATAATAATGCTTTTTGGAGTAATTCTAATGCCTTTTATCTCATAATATGCAAGGTTCACAAAAAGAGAGAGAATTCCGGCAGCTGGAAATCTGGACCTAAAAAAGCTACATCAGGCTACCTATTCTGCACAACTCCAAATGAGCTGAAACTTCACGAGGAATTTTTATGGAGTAAATAAGAATTATTGGAGCGAATAACTACCAGAGGGGGCCCACCAGGTGGGCACAACCCACCTGGGCGCGCCAGGGAGCCCAGGCGTGCCCTGGTGGGTTGTGCCCTCCTCGGCCCACCTCCGGTGCCCATCTACTAGTATATAAGTCATTTTGACCTAGAAAAAAATAAGGAGAGGACTTTTGGGATGGAGCGCCGCTGTCTCGAGGCGGAACATGGGCAGGAGCACTTTTTCCCTCCGGCGGAGTGATTCCGCCGGGGGAACTTCCCTCCCGGAGGGGGAAATCATCGTCATCATCATCACCAACAACCCTCTCATCTTGGGGAGGCCAATCTTCGTCAACATCTTCACCAGCACCATCTCCTCTCAAACTCTAGTTCATCTCTTGTGTTCAATATTTGTATCGGAACCTCAGATTGGCACCTGTGGGTGACTAATAGTGTTGATTACATCTTGTAGTTGATCACTATATGGTTTATTTGGTGGAAGATTATATGTTCAGATAAATTATGCTATTTAATACCCCTCTGATCAAGAACATGATTATCACTTGTGAGTAGTTACTTTTGTTCTTGAGGTCATGGGAGAAATCATGTTGCAAGTAATCATGTGAACTTGATATGTGTTCGATATTTTGATAATATATATGTTGTGATTCCCTTAGTGGTGTCATGTGAACGTCGACTACATGACACTTCACCATATTTGGGCCTAAGGCAATGCATTGTGGAGTAGTTATTAGATGATGGGTTGCTAGAGTGGCAGAAGCTTAAACCCTAGTTTATGCGCTACTTCGTAAGGGACCGATTTGGATCCAAAAGTTTAATGTTATAGATAGATTTTATCTTAATACTTTTCTCATAGTTGCGGATGCTTGCGAGGGGGTTAATGATAAGTAGGAGGTTTGTTCAAGTAAGAATAGCACCTAAGCACCGATCCACCCACATATCAAGTTATCAAAGTAGTGAACACAAATCAAGCCAACATGGTGATAGTGACTAGATGAAATTCCTGTGTGCCCACAAGAACACTTTGCTTATTATAAAAAACCGTTTTGGCCTGCCCTTTGCCACAAAAGGATTGGGCTATCTTGCTTCATATTATCTACCGTTACCGTTACGTGCTCATCACAAATTATCTTGCTACCAAATTATCTGTTACTTACAATTTCAGCGCTTGCAGACATTACCTTCTGAAAATCACTTGTCATTTCCTTTTGCTCCTCATTGGGTTCGACACTCTTACTTACCAAAAGGACTACGATTGATCCCCTATACTTGTGGGTCATCAAGGCTCTTTTCTGGCGCCGTTGCCGGGGAGTGAAGCGCTCTTGGTAAGTGGAAATTGGTAAGGAAAAATTATTACTACATGCTGAAATTTATTGTCACTTGTTACTATGGAGAACAATCCTTTGAGGGGTTTGTTCGGGGTATCTTCACCTCGATCGGAATCACAATTAGTTGCCCCTCAACCCACTACACCTACTGAAAATACTGAATATGAAATTCCTTCGGGTATGATAGAACAACTGCTAGCTAAACCTTATGCAGAAGATGGAATCGAACATCTTGATATGCACTTGATATATGTGGATGAAATTTGTGGATTGTTTAAGCTTGCAGGTTTACCCGGAGATGAAACTAAGAAGAAGGTTTTCCCTTTATCTTTGAAGGGAAAGGCATTGACATCGTATAGGCTATGCGATGATATTGGATCTTGGAATTGGAATCGGTTTAAATTGGAATTCCATCAAAAAAATATCCTCTGCATCTAGTTCATCGTGATCAGAATTATATATATAATTTTTGGCCTCATGAAGGAGAAAGTATCGCTCTAGCTTGGGGGAGGTGATGTCTACTACGCAACTTTATTCTTGTAGACTCGTGTTGGGCCTCCAAGCGCAGAGTTTTGCAGGACAGTAGCAATTTTCCCACAAGTGGATGACCAAAGGTTTATCAATCCGTGGGAGGCGTAGGATGAAGATGGTCTCTCTCAAACAACCCTGCAACAAAATACAAGAAATCTCTTGTGTCCCCAACACACCCAATACAATGGCAAATTGTATAGGTGAACTAGTTCGGAGAAGAGATGGTGATAAGAGTTTAATATGAATGGTAGAAATATATTTTTATAATCTGAATAAATAAAAACAGCAAGGTTGCAATGGATAAAACGAAGCACAAACGGTATTGCAATGCTTGAAAACAAGGCCTAGGGTCCGTACTTTCACTAGTGCAACCTCTCAACAATGCTAATATAATTGGATCATATAACCATCCCTCAAAGTGCGATGAAGAATCACTCCAAAGTTCCTATCTAGCGGAGAACATTAGAATAAATTGTTTGTAGGGTATGAAACCACCTCGAAGCTATTCTTTCCGATTGATCTCTTCAAGAGTTCATATTAAAATAACACCAAATAATTTCAGATTCATAATACTCAATCCAACACAAAGAACCTCAAAGAGTGCCCCAAGATTTCTACCAGATAAACAAAGACAAGAACGTGCATCAACCCCTATGCGTAGATTACCCCAATGTCACCTTGAGAATCCACGAGTTGAGTGCCAAAATATACATCAAGTGAATCAATATGATACACCATTGTCACCACGAGTATTCATTTGCAAGACATATATCAAGTGCTCTCAAATCCATAAATGTATTCAATCCGATAAAACGAAATCTCAAAGGGAAAACTCAATTCATCACAAGATAGAGAGGGGAAAACACCACATGATTTGACTATATTAACAAAGCCCACAATACATCAAGATCGTGACATCTAAAGAACACAAGAGAGAGAGAGAGAGAGAGAGAGAGATTAAACACATAGCTACTGGTACAAACCCTCAGCCCCGAGGGTGGACTACTCCCTCCTCATCATGGTGGCTGCCGGGATTTTGAAGATGTCCACTGGTGATGATCTCCCCCTCTGGCAGGGTGCCGGAACGTGGTCTAGATTGGTTTACGGTGCCTACAGAGGCTTGCGGTGGCGGAACTTCTCATCTAGGGTTACCCCGAGGGTTTTTGGAATATTTGGTGATTTATAGGGCAAAGAGGGCTGCAGGAGGCCACCGAGGTGGGTACAACCCACCTGGGCACGCCTGGGCCCCCAGGCGCGCCCTGGTGGTGAAAGGATCGAGAGGTATGTCTAGAGGGGGGTGATTAGACCCTCAACAAAGAAAAGTAGTAGTTTTTAAGTTCTTTAAGTTAAGGTGGAGTTTTAGCACAAGTTTAAACATTCACAATACATTTCAAGCAAGCATGGCAAGAGTATATGAGCAGAGGAAACTAAATCATGCAACTTGCAAGAAAGTAAAGGGATGGGATTGGAGTGTGCAAACGCAATTGGAGACACGGAGATTTTTGGCGTGGTTCCGATAGGTGGTGCTATCGTACATCCACGTTGGTGGAGACTTCAACCCACGAAGGGCAACGGCTGCGCGAGTCTACGGAGGGCTCCACCCACGAAGGGTCCACGAAGAAGCAACCTTGTCTATCCCACCATGGCCATCACCCACGAAGGACTTGCCTCACTTGGGTAGATCTTCACGAAGTAGGCGATCTCCTTGCCCTTACAAACTCCTTGGTTCAACTCCACAATCTTGATGGAGGCTCCCAAGTGACACCTAACCAATCTAGGAGACACCACTCTCCAAAAGGTAATAGATGGTGTGTTGATGATGAACTCCTTGCTCTTGTGCTTCAAATGATAGTCTCCCCAACACTCAACTCTCTCACACAGATTTGGATATGGTGGTAAGAAGATTTGAGTGGAAAGCAACTTGGGGAAGGCTAGAGATCAAGATTCTTGTGGTTGGATTGGAATGTCTTGGTCTCAACACATGAGTAGGTGGTTCTCTCTCAGAAAATGAATGCTGGAAGTGTAGGCGCGTTCTGATGGCTCTCTCCACGAATGGAGAATGGGTGGAGGGGTATATATAGCCTCCACACAAAATCTAGTCGTTACACACAATTTACCAAACTCGGTGGGACCGAAATGTGAAACTTGGTCAGACCGATATGGTTCAAAATGTGAACGTTAGATTTTTCGGTGGGACCGACATGATCAACTCGGTGGTACCGATGTGCTAGGGTTAGGGTAAAACCTAAACCCGGTTTGACCGATTACACAAACTTGGTGAGACCGATTTTGGTAATGAGCAAACAGAGAGTTGGTCAAGCAAACTCGGTGAGACCGATTGCATATCTCGGTGAGATCGAAATAATTGCAACAGGTAACAGAGAGTTTGCAAGCCCATCTCGCTGAGACTGAGATCCCATCAGTGAGACCAAACTGATTAGGGTTTATGGCAGTGGCTAGTCAAGTGAACTCGGTGGCGCCGGATAGATAAAATCGGTGGGGCCGAGTTTTACTTTAGGTTTAGGACATATGTGGAATGAGAAAGTGGTTGAGGGCTTTGGAGCATATCACTAAGCACTTTGAGCAAGCAAGCCATTAAGCAACACCTCATCCCCTTTTAATAGTATTGGCTTTCTTATGGACTCAATGTGATCTTGGATCACTAAAATAGAAATGAAGAGCCTTGAGCTTTTGCCAATCTTCTGTCCTTAGCATCTAGAAGGGGTTCCACATCCTCTTGTCCATGCCACGCCTTTGTTGAACTTTCTGAAATATACTAGGTGAAAACATTAGTCCAACAACAGATATGTTGACATTAATTACCAAAATCACCCTTTCAATCTCCTCCTTTTTGGTAATTGATGACAACATACATCAAAGCTTTAGATAAAGATATGAAGAATAACAAGTAAAGCTTTGGAAAGACATGTAACATGCATAGGCTCCCCCTACATGTATGCAATCATGTGAACGTAGAATATAAGAGCATGTGAATACATAAGCATGTCAGAGCAAGCAATGAGTTACATGTATCTTGGCTATATGCATCAAAGCAAATGATGTGTATATGAAATGTACCTCCATGTTCATGAGTCCTTCTTGCAAACAATATGTACATCAACAAGAGATCCTCATGCACATGAGTATTGAGCTGACTTAGGAAGAGATGAACCTGAGAAAACAGGGTTAGATAACACAGGAACATCTACTAAATAGAGCAAGAATAGGAAACCACAAGAGTACCAAGACTGGGATGACATGTAGAGAGTGAGTACTTAGTACTCTATTTGGATATTAACTTGACCCCAAAATATAAAGATATACAATGAATTCCAGAGATTTTCTTCCCTTAGATGTCTTACTCCCCCTAAATCTTATATTGGATAATTGGAGAAGATAGGGCAATAGAAAATCAGAGCAAAAGACACAAAGAATCATCTACTAACATGTCTTTCCCCTCTTAAAGACATGTGGCTATTCTCTCCTCTTTGAATACCAAGCATCTAGGAAGACTAAGAAGTCTTTTAGGGTCTCTCTCTCTCCCTTTGATGTGATTAAGCTTTGATGCGATCTCTCTCTCCCCCTTTGACATCAATTTCCAAGATGGGATCTTCTGGAGTATGAGTCAAAAAGGTTTGGTCCTTGAGTCACATGACAAAGCAGCATGTAGAACGTGACGCGGGTAGAGGAAAAGAATCATCGAGTGGAGCTGGATCAGAAATGCAGGATGCAAATGACAAAATTTTGCTCGGTTGTGAAATCGGTAACACCAAGTCTTTTGCTTCGGCGCCACCAAGTGGTTTCGGTCTTGCCGATGCGAAAAGATCGGTGAGGCCGAGTTCAACAAAGAGAAAAAGAATTGTCATCTCAGCTCACTAGGCAAATAAGATCTCACAAAGATTTCCAATGAATTAACTGAAGGGTTTGCAATGAATTAAAGCATAAAATGAAAGAAAAGAAATCTAGATGAAGTTTTTTTTATTGAAAGGGGAAACAAACATGCATGAGACAAATGCAAGAACACAGACAAACACTAGAGAACTTCATCTAGAACAGGTCAGCGACAAAGTCACCTATGTTAGAATATATTGACTTTGGAGTCAAGTGAAGGCACTTGATCATAGGTCACACTCATCGTTTAAGCTCAAAATGGGGTTACCATTTTTCTTTTAAGCATTTTGATGTATTCACATCTTGTTGAGTTGCTCTAACCCATGACTTGGGGTAGAGCTTCTCTAAGATGGAATGACATAACTTGGGTGGTGGTGTTGATCTTAATCATGTAGTTGAACTTGTGTAGTATGCTCAAGGTTGATGTAGCTCATCAATGATTGGGAGCACCACTTGTAATTTGAGTTCATCTACCTACATGGGTTAGTCTTTGCAAGGAAGAGCACTTTTGTATCCAAAATGACAATCATGAAGTTTGAGACCAAACGACATTTGATATACAGAAACTGTCAAAGGATATATTGAAAGGATCCATGCTTCCTTGTCTTCAACCACCATATTGTAGAGACTTGGTGATGTAGAGATTGCTCAAGATATGAGTGAGTTGCAATCTCATAGAGTTGGGCTTATCCAAGTACCTACAAGGGTTAGATAACATGCAAGGGTACAAGTATAGATCCATGACATATGATCATTATCATAAGAGAAATATCAAGGATTAGTCATGTAATGGCTCATGCCTTGCATGCATCCAAATGGAGTTACTACTCCAAGTTTGAGGCATCAATGATGTTCAATTCACCTCTCAAACGGAAAAATACTTTCTCATCAAGCGGTTTGGTGAATATATCTGCCAATTGCTTATCGGTATGAACATGTTTAAGATCAATATCCCCTTTAGCAACATGATCTCAAATGAAATGATGACGAACTTCAATATGCTTAGTTCGAGAATGTTGCACGGGATTGTGAGCAATCTTAATAGCACTTTCATTATCACAAAGCAATGGAACATGTTTCACATGTATGTCATAATCTTTAAGAGTTTGGGTCATCCAAAGTAATTGAGCACAACATGAACCGGCAGCAATGTATTCCGCTTCGGCGGTGGATAAGGATACTGAGTTTTGTTTCTTGGAGGACCAAGACACAAGAGATCTACCAAGAAATTGACAAGTACCCGAAGTGGACTTTCTATCAACCTTGTCACTGGCATAGTCCGAATCGGAGTAGCCAACAAGATCAAAAGAAGACCTCTTAGGATACCAAATGCCAAAGTTTGGTGTGTGAATTAAGTATCTCACTATCCTTTTCACAGCCTTAAGATGACATTCCTTTGGGGCTGTTTGATATCGTGTGCACATGCACACACTTAGCATAATATCGGGACGGGAGGCACATAGATATAACAATGAACCAACCATAGAGCGAGAAACCTTTTGGTCAATTGGTTCACCATCCTTAGTCAAGTCAAGATGTCCACTAGTAGGCATGGGTGTATTCATACCTTTGCATTATTGCATGTTGAACTTCTTGAATAAGTCCTTGGTGTACTTTGTTTGAGAGAGAAAGGCACCCTCCTTAGTTTGCTTGATTGCAAACCGAGAAAGAACTTGAGTTCACTCATCATAGACATCTCAAACTTCTCCGACAGTAGCCTTCCAAACTTTTCACTAAAATGAGGGTTAGTCGAACCAAATATGACATCGTCAACATAAATTTGGCACACAAATAATTCACCATTAACCCTTTTAGTAGAAAGAGTGGAATCAATTTTTCCAATCTCAAAGCCTTTTTCAATAAGGAACTTGGTCAAGCATTTATACCACGCTCTAGGAGCTTGTTTAAGACCATAAAGGGATTTGTGAAGTTTGTAAACATGGTCGGGTTTCTTAGGATTGACAAAGCCGGGAGGTTGTTTAACATAAACTTCCTCCACTATTTCACCATTTAGAAAAGCACTTTTAATGTTCATTTGATACAATGTGATGTCATGATGATTTGCATAAGCAAGTAAGATGCGTATGGACTCAAGTCTAGCAACGGGGGCATATGTCTCATCATAGTCCATACCTTCTACTTGAGTGTAGCCTTGAGCGACGAGACGAGCCTTGTTGCATACAACTTGTCCATCTTCATCTTGCTTGTTCCGAAACACCCATTTGGTACCGATGATGTTGTGGTTATTGTCGGGCTTCTCAACCAATGTCCACACTTGGTTCCTCTCGAAATTGTGTAGCTCTTCGTGCATGGCGTTTATCCAATCCGGATCTTCTAGTGCTTCTTCAACCTTCATAGGTTCAATGCTAGAGATGAATGAATAATGTTCACAAAAATTATCCAAACAAGTTTTAGAGCAAGTAATTCTCCCGGTTTGAATATCATCAAAGATTTGTTCGACGGGATGATCTCTTGAGACTCTTGCTCGAACTCGTGAGAGCTTTTGTTTGGGTCGGGGTGGAACATCATCTTCATCATCTTGTTCTTCTTCTTGTCTTTCTTCGTTGTCGTTGGTGTTGTTGTTCTCTCGTGGAGGTGGAGAAGGAGGTTGATGAGGTTCATCTTGGTGTACTTCCTCGTTTCCTTCATCTTGGCGTGTCCCACTCGGGGATGCCTCCGAGTCAACTCGTGGTTCACCTTGTCGTGAGGTAGAAGCTTCCACTTGGACGAACGAGGTACTCTCCTTCACCTCCGTTGGACGAATCTTGCCAATAGGCAAGTCTTGGATTGCTTCCGAAGGGTCTTTGTCACCTACATCAATTGGAAATTGCTCTAGTTGCGAGTCGTTAGATTCATCAAACTTCACATCTACCATCTCTTCAACCTTTCGGGTGAAATTGTTGTAGACACGGTAAGTGTGAGAGTTTGAGCCATAACCGAGTAGGAAACCTTCAGGAGATTTAGGAGCAAATTTTGAGCGACAATGCTCATCAAGAATATAGCACTGTGAGCCGAATACTCGAAAGTATCAAACTTGGGGTTTGTTACTGGTGAGAAGCTCGTATGCCGTCTTGCCGAGTAGCTTGTGAAGATATAGATGTTTCGTTGCATGACAAGCTGTCTCAACCGCTTCCGCCCAAAAGTGGTTCGGCGTCTTGTACTCATCAAGCATGGTTCTCACCATTTTGATGAGTGTCTGGTTCTTCCCCTCAACAACTCCATTTTGTTGAGGTGTGTACATAGCCGAGAACTCATGTGAAATCCCTTCTTCGTCAAGAAAGGTGTCCACATTTGCGTTCTTGAACTCCGTTCCGTTATCGCTGCGAACCTTCTTGATCTTCACTTCAAATTGATTTTGGGCCTTCCTAGCGAAGTTCTTGAAGATCTTTTGGACCTGTGATTTATCATCAAGAAAGAACACCCACGTAAATCTTGAAAAAACATCAACTATGACTAAACCAAATGAGTTTCCACGGAGACTTTTATAGGCGTTTGGACCCAAAAGATCCATATGAAGTAGCTCGAGCGGTCTTCTCGTGGTCATGATGTTCTTCACGGGGTAGCTCCCTCCAACCTGTTTTCCTGCTTGACACGCACTGCACAATCTATCCTTGTCAAATATAACATCTTTCACTCCAAGGATATGATCACCTTTAATAAGCTTATCAAGATTTCGCATGACCACATGACCTAACCTTCTATGCCACAACCAACCTTTAGAAGATTTAGCAATTAGGCAAGTTCTAGGTTGAGCCTTTTTAGTGAAATCAACAATGTATAGATCACCTCTATGTATACCGGTGAAGACCATTTTATGATTATCTCTACGAAACACTTGGCAATCTACTTCAGTAAATAGGACATTGAAACCAAAATCGGCTAGTCTAGATACAGAAAGTAAATTATAGCCAACAGATTCTACGAGCATGACATTTTGTATGGAGCTACCATGTGAGATGGCCACCTTACCGAGGCCAACCACCTTACCCTTTGAGTTATCACCAAAAGTGACATACTTTCGAGGGCTGTCGTTTTCAGCAAGCTCATGAAACATATCCTTTGTCTCCGGTCATGTGATTAGTACATCCACTATCAAGGACCCATTCCTTTCCTCCAGCCATGTAGCCGCGAAGATTAGCCATAAGACCAAAGTGTCTCATAGACTCATCGAGATCAAGTCACTATCATCATCCTCATCAAAGTATCCATGTTCAACATCGTCTTGTGATTGATCATTTCCTAGAGAGAGTGATTCATTAGGTATATGATCATGACAATGTTCATCTTGATGAATCCTAATGACTTCGGAAATGATGTTGCTAATGATTCCAACATCTCCTTTGGCATGCATAAGGTCACGAAGCTCAAATAGACAATCACCAAACTTAGGATCATTAGGACTCATCTTATTCAAAGCAATAGACTTGTGAAGAATCTCATCTAGATTTTGCAAGGAATAGTTTGGAAATCGTTCCTCAAGAAATCTCCATATGGTGTAAGCACAATCAAGAGTAGGCAAGCAAACAATCAAATTTCTAGGTAATCCTCTAGTGATAAGATTGACAGTTCTAAGATTGTGAATCATGTCAAGAGACTCATCAGGGGTAGCAAGGGGTCAACAAGGGGCGCACAAGGGGTAGTAATGTACTTGTTCAAGAGATATTCATTGAAAATCTCAAGCATCTCATTTTCCAAGAATTAAAGAACTCTCCATCAAGTATGGGCACTCTACGTCTAAGACTCCCCAACGTAGACTCATCCATCTTCCTCCAATGGTGTTTAAACCAAAGCAGTGGAGACCAATGCTCTGATACCAATTGAAAGGATCAAGAAGAGGTGTCTAGAGGGGGGGTGATTAGACCCTCAACAAAGAAAAGTAGCAGTTTTTAAGTTCTTTAAGTTAAGGTGGAGTTTTAGCACAAGTTTAAACATTCACAATACATTTCAAGCAAGCATTATGAGCAGCGGAAAGTAAAGCATGCAACTTGCAAGAAAGTAAAGGGATGGGATTGGAGTGTGCAAACGCAGTTGGAGACACGGAGATTTTTGGCGTGGTTCCGATAGGTGGTGCTATCGTACATCCACGTTGGTGGAGACTTCAACCCACGAAGGGTAACGGCTGCGCGAGTCCACAGAGGCCTCCACCCACAAAGAGTCCACGAAGAAGCAACCTTGTCTATCCCACCATGGCCATCACCCACGAAGGACTTGCCTCACTTGGGTAGGTCTTCATGAAGTAGGCGATCTCCTTGCCCTTACAAACTCCTTGGTTCAACTCCACAATCTTGACGGAGGCTCCCAAGTGACACCTAACCAATCTAGGAGACACCACTCTCCAAAAGGTAATAGATGGTGTGTTGATGATGAACTCCTTGCTCTTGTGCTTCAAATGATAGTCTCCCAACACTCAACTCTCTCTCTCTCATAGATTTGGATATGGTGGAAAGAAGATTTGAGTGGAAAGCAACTTGGGGAAGGCTAGAGATCAAGATTCTTGTGGTTGGATTGGAATGTCTTGGTCTCAACACATGAGTAGGTGGTTCTCTCTCAGAAAATGAATGTTGGAAGTGTAGGCGCGTTCTGATGGCTCTCTCCACGAATGGAGAATGGGTGGAGGGGTATATATAGCCTCCACACAAAATCTAGCCGTTACACACAATTTACCAAACTCGGTGGGACAAAAATGTGAAACTTGGTTAGGCCGATATGATTCAAAATGTGAATGTTAGAGTTTTCGGTTGGACCGACATGATCAACTCGGTGGGACCGATGTGCTAGGGTTAGGGTAAAACCTAAAGTCGGTTTGACCGATTACACAAATTTGGTGAGACCCATTTTGGTAATGAGAAAACAGAGAGTTGGTCAAGCAAACTCGGTGAGACCGATTGCATATCTCGGTGAGACCAAAATAATTGCAACAGGGAACGGAGAGTTTGCAAACCCATCTCAGTGAGACCGAGATCCCATCGGTGAGAACGAACTGATTTGGGTTTCTGGCAGTGGCTATGTCAAGTGAACTCGGTGGTGTCGGATAGATAAAATCGGTGGGGCCGAGTTTGACTTTAGGTTTAGGACATATGTGGAATGAGAAAGTGGTTGAGGGCTTTGGAGCATATTACTAAGCACTTTGAGCAAGCAAGCCATTAAGCAACACCTCATCCCCTTTTAATAGTATTGGCTTTCCTACGGACTCAATGTGATCTTGGATCACTAAAATAGAAATGAAGAGCCTTGAGCTTTTGCCAATCTTCTGTCCTTAGCATCTAGAAGGGGTTCCACATCCTCTTGTCCATGCCACGCCTTTGTTGAACTTTCTGAAATATACTAGGTGAAAACATTAGTCCAACAAGAGATATGTTGATATTAATTACCAATATCACCCAGGGAGCACTTGTGCTTTCAGGTGGGTTGTGCACCCCTCGGGGCACCCCCCAGGTGCTTCTCTGGCCCACTGGATGTCTTCTGGTCCATAAAAAATCCACAAAAAGTTTCGCGGTGTTTGGAGTCCGTTTGATATTGACTTCCTGCGATGTAAAAAACAAGGAAAAACAGCAACTGGCACTGGGCACTGGGTCAAATAGGTTAGTCCCAAAAAATGATATTAAGTTGCTATAAAATGATTGTAAAACATCCAAGAATGATAATATAACAGCATGAATACTTCATAAATTATAGATACGTTGGAGACGTATCAGGAGGCTTAAGTCAATGTTATATTCATGCCCCAATCATGAGCTCTCGAGAGAAATTATCATTTAGAACTTCTATGCTCGGCTTTCTCGTAATGATCAATCTATGCTTGATACTTCTTGTGTTGGTTCTTTTATGAAGAAGACTATTGAATTCAGGTGGGACCTCTTGGAAAGAATTAAACACAACTCTGAAGATTGGGAACTCGACGAAGGTAAAGAGTGAGGTATTAAGCTTAAGTTTGATTGTGTTAAATCTTTTACGAATACCAATGCTTTTCAAAAGTTTAGCACTGAATATGGACTTGATTCTGAGATAGTAGCCTCTTTCTGTGAATCTTTTGCTACTCATGTTGATCTCCCTAAAGAGAAGTGGTTTAAATATCATCCCCCTATTAAACAAGAAATTAAAGAACCATAAGTTGCTAAAGAAGAAAGTATCATCTACAATGTTGATCCAGTTGTTCCTACTGCTTACATTGAGAAACCACCTTTTCCTGTTAAGATAAAAGAACATGCTAAGGTTTCAACTGTGGTCCATAGAAGTAATATCAAAGCACCTAAACCCCCTGAGCAAATCAAAGTAGAACCTAGTGTTGCTATGGTTAAGGATCTCTTGGTCGATAATATTGATGGGCATGTTATTTACTTCATTGGTGAAGCTGCTAGAATTGCCAAACCCGATGGGAAAGATAAACATAGAGCCGTTGTTGGCATGCCCGTTTTCTCACTTAAAATCAGAGATCATTGCTATCATGGTTTATGTGATATAGGTGCTATCCCTTTTACTTTGTACCATGAAATTATGAATGACATAGCACCCACTGAAATAGAAGACATAGATGTTACTATTAAACTTGCTAATAGAGACACCATCACACAACTTGGGATTGTTAGAGATGTCGAAGTCTTGTGTGGGAAAACAAAATACCCTACTGATTTTCTAGTACTTGGTTCCCCACAAGATGACTTTTGTCCCATAAGTTTTGGTAGACCTTTCTTGAACACCGTCAATGCTACTATAGATTACACGAAACAAACTGTTGGTGTTAGCTTTGGTGATGAGTCTCATGACTTCAACGTTTCCAAGTTTACTAGAAAAACTCATAAAAAGAATTGCCTAGTAAGGATGAAATTATTGGTCTTGCTTCTATTGTTGTACCTCCTACTGATCCTTTAGAACAATATCTGCTAGACCATGAAAATGATTTGCATATGCACGAAAGAAATGAAATAGATAGAATCTTGTTCGAACAACAACCTCTGCTTAAGCACAATTTGCCTATTGAAACTCTAGGAGGTCCTCCTCCACCTAATGGTGATCCTGTGTTTGAATTAAAACAGTTACCTGACACTTTGAGATATGCTTATCTCGATGAGAAAAAGATATATCATGTTATTATTAGTGCTAACCTTTCAGAACTTGAAGAAGAAAGATTGTTGAAAGTTCTAAGGAAGCACCGAGCTGCTATTGGATATACTCTTGATGATCTTAAGGGCATCAGTCCCACTCTATGTCAGCACAAGATTAATATGGAACCTGATGCTAAACCCGTTGTTGATCACCAACGTCGGTTAAATCCGAAGATGAAAGAAGTGGTAAGAACGGAAATATTAAAACTCCTGGAAGCAAGTATAATCTATCCTATAGCTGATAGTAGATGGGTAAGTCCTGTCCATTGTGTCCCTAAGAAAGGAGGTATTATTGTTGTTCCTAATGATAAGAATGACACTGGTACACATCGGTCCTAAACAAACGGTTTTTAACCCCTTTCCGCGACGGCATTTGGAACCGTCGCCAGGTGAGTGTGTGCGATAGGGTGTCCTTCCCACACGACCCAGAAATTGTCGGGGATAGGCCCTCCTGGGACCCAGGCTGGGGCAGTGTGCGATCGGGCGAGGCATCAAAACCCAATCATTTCCATAGGTATGTACATCCCACACGGTAATCCGAGAAAATCATTTCCGTAGGTATGTACATCCCACACGGTGAATCCCAGAAAAACATTTATGTTCGTATGTATATCACACACAGTCAATCCAAGGAATACGTTTCCATTCTTATGTACATCCCACACAGTCAATCCAGGGAAAACGTTTCCGTTCGGATGTACATCCCACACAGTTTTATGTATACGCTCATGTGTGAAAGGTGTAACTATTACACACGCTCTGCCTTGGTTAACTGTTTTCTTTCATTAACTACATCACACACGATTTGATGTAGAAAACTGTGTGGCATTGGGCTATCCATCACAAGCGCGTTTACTGCCAGAACCGTTTGCAAAGTTCCATGACCGTCTATTCTCGTTTTATTTTTGCCTATAATTTATTATTTAATTGGAAATTTTGAAATATGAAACGTGCAATTCAAATTCTCAGCACAATGGTTCAACAACGAATCCATAAATAAAATTGCCAGTACAATATGTTCAGTAATTACAGGATTAGGCAGCAATTAACTATGATGAACCACAGTATTTAAAGGCGGTAAAGGTGAAGAGACAAGTGTAAATCATTTTGACTGCCGACGGTGTTGAAGAAGCGGAATGCCCATAATGTGCCTTCCTGCATGCCATAGGCACGAACCACTTTTGTCCAACCCCTTGTGACGATCGCCCGCCCATCCTTCACCGCCTTCAGGAAGACTTCTAGAGCATTATCATGGTAGCATGAATTATATACTTTAACCTTAGTTGCCTCCACTCCGGTCATGTAGTTTGCAAGGTAATCATCAGTAAATAGCTTCGGAAACCACTGAAAAGAGAAAAATATCAGATATTGAGGTCTAAAAGAGTAACTTGTTGTGGGCAGGGGGAAAAGGCAACACATTACTTACCATCCTAAAGTTCACTGTTGTCTTCGACAAAGTGTAAATAAAGAGCTTAATTCCAATCACCCGTTTCTTTCGCCTAACAATCTTTCTTAGTTTCCTCACTTGACGCTTGTTCATGAATATCTCATTGCCCCATATGCAAAAGGGATCGAAGCGTGGATCAGTACCGCTCATATATGTACCTACAAGCAACCAGTAAATGTTAGAAGCTAAACTGAGATTCCACAAATGATGTAAAATACAACTACCTATGTTCCTAAGTACAAGTTTTTTTTGAGATTTCAATATGAACTACATACGGATGTATATAGAATTATAGATATAGTTTAGATTAGAATCTAGATTCACTCATTTTGCTCCTTATGTAGTCTATATTGGAATCTCTAAAAGTACCTATACTTAGGAATAGATGGTGTATAAGACATGGGATGCAGCTAACCTCGACGGCAAACAACAGCATAGCCCATTGTAGCCCTGTGTAAGTACATGGAAAGCCAATGTTAACTACAACAGGGTTAACATCCACCAAATATAGCAAATGGTAATAAAACGGCAGCATCTGTAGTGATATCTTCATTTTGAAAGTGTAGCACGGTAGCAAACGGACGGATTAAAAAATGGATACAACTGTTAATTGCAACAGGCTTAACAACATCCTAATTCATGTTTTGTAAGTTTGTAGCCATTGAAATACAACTCTTTAAAAATGGATACAACTGTTAATTGCAACAGGCTTAATGGCCATTGAAACCGGTACTGATAAAAATGCAATTGGCAGAGTTAAACATCACAGGGCAGGTGCTGCCAGAGCAGATAATGGCCCGGTTGTCTATAAAAAGGTAGGGAAAATAGCTCAAACATGTTAGGCATGTTTACTACAACGTGCTTAATACATCGACAGTACAAAACATAGCCATTAATTGCAACTGGTATTGGTAAGATTGAACTGGTGGGTACATACTTGGTAAGTCCTGAGAGGTAGTTGCTGGGGCACTTCATCTTAGCCAGAGCCCGCCCAAAGTCAGCGGAGGCGAGATGTTCCTCCGGGTGGAAGCGTGGATCAGTGCCACTGTCATGTGTACCTACAGGCAACCAGTAAATGGTAGAAGTTAAACTGCAATTGCACAAATGATGTGAAATACTGTAAGACATGGGATGCAACTAACCTCGACGGCAAACAACAGCATCGGCTGTTATGACCCTGCGTAAGTACATGGACAAGCATGTTAAGTACAACAGGGTTAGCATCCACCAAAAATAGCAAATGGGGCAGCATCTCTAGTATATCTTCATCGCGGACAGTAGCATGGTAGCAAATGGATAGATTAAAAAATGGATACAACTGTTAATTGCAATAGGCTTAATAGCATCCCAAGTCATGTTTTGTAAGTTTTGTAGCCATTGAAATACAACTATTTAAAAATGGATTCAACTGTTAATTGCAACAGGCTTAATAAACATTGAAACCGGTACTGATAAAAATGCAATTGGCATAGTTAAACATCACAAGGCAGGTGCTGCCAGAGCAGAGAATGGCCCAGATGTCTATAAAAAGGTAGGGAAAGTAGCAAAAACGTGTTAGGAATGTTTACTAGAACATGGTTAATACATCGACCGTACAGAACATAGCCATTAATTGCAACTGGTATTGGTAAGATTGAACTGGTGAGTACATACTTGGTAAGTCCTGAGAGGTAGTTGCTGGGGCACTTTATCTTGGCCAGAGCTCGCCCAAAGTCAGCGACGGCGGAGGCGAGCTGTTCCTCCGGGTCGAAGCATGGATCAGTGCCACTGACATGTGTACCTATAGGCAACCAGTAAATGGTAGAAGTTAAACTGCAATTACACAAATTATGTGAAATACTGTAAGACATGGGATGCAGCTCACCTTGACGGCAAACAAAAGCATCGGCTGTTATGACCCAGCGTAAGTACATGGACATGCATGTTAAGTACAACAGGGTTAGCATCCACTAAAAATAGCAAATGGGCAGCATCTCTAGTGATATCATGAGTCGTGTATTGTAAGTTTGTTGCTGGTATTGGTGAAATTGAGCTGGACACGGTAATATTTGAACATCACACAGTGTGCAGTACTGAAATAAACAAGGCACGAACATGCTTAATACATCAACCGTACAAATCATAGCCGTTGCAAGTGGTATTGGTAAGATTTAGCTGGTCAGATCTTACGTGTTAAGTCCTGGGGATTAGTCGCTGGGGGACTTCATCTGGGCCAGAGCCTGCACCATGTCGGTGGCGGCAGCGGAGGCGAGGTGTTCCTCCGGGTCAACACGCAGAGCAGCCATGGCGCCATGGACCGCCATCAGCTCCTGGCGGGGGGAATTTGGAGGCATGAGGATGTTTCGCAGGCGCCATTTAAGCAATCAGGCCGGGGACGTGATAGAGATCGGTGGGTTACCTGACTGGATGCGAGCAGAACGTAGATGTGGTTGAAGCTGTGGTTGCGGCGGTGGCGGTTTGAGATGCCGGCAGGGGGAGGCGCGAGGGAGGGGGATACTGAGGGGAAGGGGATGTGGTTGGAGGAATAAATTCTGAAATCGCGCGCCTAATGAAAATTTCGGTGCGAAACTTGAAACTTGGGCGGGGGAAACACACAACGCAGACGAAGCGCGTAAAATACTCGTGTGCGAGAAAAAAGAAAGTTGGCAGATCCCGTCTCCAAAAAAATGTACACATGTACTTGATTTTTTTGGGTCCATGGTACGCCTGGTTTATTAGGAAATGTCGCATAGGTAACTCACTTATGGGTCATTAACGCAAAAAAATGCAGACGGGTACGGCATAGAAACCGTGTGTTTTGTGATCTTCTAATGATTAACGCAAAAAACGCACGTGGGCACACATGCTAATCAACGCTCAAAGCCCTCAAAGGATGCTCTTACCGACATTGTACGTTAATACTACAAACTTAAAGTACTACTCATAATTTGCTCTAATACTACAAACTTAAACTACTTCTCACATGATGCCATCAGGGCATGCTGGCCAGACGCCGGCGTTCTCCTTCCCGGCCTTGTAGGCGGCAGCCCACCGTGCTTCGATCTCCGCCAAGCTCTCCTCACCATGGCGTGCTGCCTCTTTTTTCTTGCGGCGACGGGACTCTCTTTTCTTGACTGCTTTCTGCCTTTTCCGCTCCTTCTGTGCGGCTTTGGCCGCCTCTAGATCCACCACCCATTCGGCCATGGTAGCCTCAAAGTCCACAGTGAATGGTTGTTAGCAATCATAGAAGACTATATGATGGTTGAGTATGTGGACTTGCCTAAAGGCTCCGATACGTGACCCTTCCTGAAAAGATGATGAATTGTAGTTGCAAATTTGACTGAGAACATAGTTTGTTGGTTTCCAATAGAGTTTATGCTTTATACTTTGATGATGTGATGAATTGTTACTTATTCATGAGAAGTCTATGATAAAAGTTTTATGTTAAAGTTTGTTGCTGTTATAATAATTTACATGATGCTTCTATGTCTGTATTTTGTTTTTATCGACACCTCTCTCTCTAAGCATGTGGACATGTTTTTGGATTTCAGTTTTCGCTTGAGGACAAGCAAGGTCTAAGCTTGGGGGAGTTGATACTTCCATTTTGAATCATGTTTACATATTGTTATTTATAATGTTTTTGTGCATAATAATGCTTTTTGGAGTAATTCTAATGCCTTTTCTCTCATAATATGCAAGGTTCACACAAAGAGGGAGAATTCCAGCAGCTGGAAATCTGGACCTGAAAAAGCTACGTCAGGCTACCTATTCTGCACAACTCCAAATGAGCTGAAACTTCAC
This sequence comes from Triticum aestivum, assembly GCF_018294505.1. Lineage (NCBI taxonomy): Eukaryota > Viridiplantae > Streptophyta > Magnoliopsida > Poales > Poaceae > Triticum > Triticum aestivum. The sequence goes on along the minus strand of NC_057802.1, from coordinate 363,604,222 downwards.
AAGGAATTTTTATGGAATAAATAAGAATTATTGGAGCGAATAACTACCAAAGGGGGCCCACCAGGGAGCCCAGGCGTGCCCTGGTGGGTTGTGCCCTCCTCGGCCCACCTTCGGTGCCCATCTTATGGTATATAAGTCATTTTGACCTAGAAAAAATAAGGAGAGGACTTTCGGGACGGAGCGCCGCCGTCTCAATGCAGAACTTGGGCAGGAGCACTTTTGCCCTCCAGTGGAGCGATTCCGCAGGGGGAACTTCCCTCCCAGAGGGGGAAATCATCGTCATCATCATCACCAACAACCCTCTCATCTTGGGGAGGCCAATATTCATCAACATCTTCACCAGCACCATCTCCTCTCAAACCCTAGTTCATCTCTTGTGTTCAATCTTTGTACCGGAACCTCAGATTGGTACCTGTGGGTGACTAGTAGTGTTGATTACATCTTGTAGTTGATCACTATATGGTTTATTTGGTTGAAGATTATACGTTCAGATCCATTATGCTATTTAATACCCCTCTGATCATGAACATGTTTATCACTTGTGAGTAGTTACTTTTGTTCTTGAGGTCACGGGAGAAATCATGTTGCAAGTAATCATGTGAACTTGATATGTGTTCGATATTTTGATAATATGTATGTTGTGATTCCCTTAGTGTTGTCATGTGAACGTCGACTACATGACACTTCACCATATTTGGGCCTAATATAATGCATTGTGGAGTAGTTATTAGATGATGGGTTGCTAGAGTGACAGAAGCTTAAACCCTAGTTTATGTGCTACTTCGTAAGGGACCGATTTGGATCTAAAAGTTCAATGCTATGGTTAGATTTTATCTTAATACTTTTCTCGTAGTTGCGGATGCTTGCGAGGGGATTAATGATAAGTAGGAGGTTTGTTCATGCAAGAATAGCACCTAAGCACCGATCCACCCACATATCAAATTATCAAAGTAGTGAACACAAATCAAGCCAACATGGTAAAAGTGACTAGATGAAAAATTCCCATGTGCCCTCAAGAACACTTTGCTTATTATAAGAAACCGTTTTGGCCTGTCCTTTGCCACAAAAGGATTGGGCTATCTTGCTGCATATTATTTACCGTTACCGTTACATGCTCGTTACAAATTATCTTGCTACCAAATTATCAGTTACTTACAATTTCAGCGCTTGCAGACATTACCTTACTGAAAACCACTTGTCATTTCCTTCTACTCCTCGTTGGGTTCGACACTCTTACTTATCAAAAGGACTACGATTGATACCCTATACCTGTGGGTCATCAGCAGCACAACAAGAATACCAATACGATCTCCGTCATGACCTGGCCGTCAGAGCAGGACAGATAAGATCCATCTACGGATTTCGAGATTACGCTCCGGCCGGACGGGACGGATACCAAACATGGCGCGATCGAAACAATATAGTTTAGGAGCAGCACCGGGCCCATATGGCAGCGGATCTCCGGCGCGACGTAGCCTGGGTCAAGGCCGCCGCTCGTCCGATGTGCTTCACGGATGAGGTAATGCGGCACCAGTTCTCCGAAGGGTTTAAACCCATCAACATTGAACAATACGATGGGACAACAGACCCGGCCGTATGGATCGTAGATTTTCTTCTCCATGTTCATATGGCTAGACGAGACGATCTACATGCCATAAATTACCTACCACTTAAGCTCAAAGGACCAGCTGGGCATTGGCTCAACAGCCCCCCTAAAAACTCCATAGGGAGCTGGGAAGAGTTCGAGGACGCTTTCCGAGCCAACTTTCAAGGCACCTACGTTCAGCCTCCAGATGCCGATGACCTGAGCCATGTGGTCCAACAGCCTGGCGAATCAGCCAGGTAGTTTTGGAACTGGTTTTTGACCAAAAATAACCAAATCATCGACTGTCCGGATGCTGAAGCTATAGCCGCGTTCAAGCATAGTATCCGAGATGAATGGCTCACACGCCAGCTCGGCCAAGACAAGGCGAGGACAATGTCTGCACTTACCTCCCTCATGACCCCAATTTTCCACGGGAGAAGATACCTGGTTGGCTCGGAGAAGCACCAACCCCGAATACCCCGGCACCTTGGAAGTCTGGGGCGGAAACGGGAAACCACGGCGCAACAGAAATAAGCGCCACCGCAATGGCAATGAAGCAGAAGACATGGCAGTAAACGCTAGATTCTGCAATTCCAAATCAGGACCGCGGAAGAAACCCACTAAAGCGAACCAGGATGGACCCACCAAGATGGACACAATTCTGGATAGACCCTGCCAGATCCATGGCAACTCTGACAAGCCCGCCAACGACACCAACCGTAACTGTTGGGTGATCAAGCAGGCCAGCAAGCTCAAGCCGAGTGAAGGAAATTTGCCCTAGAGGCAATAATAAAGTTGTTATTTTATATTTCCTTATTCATCATAAAGGTTTATTATTCATGCTAGAATTGTATTGATCGGAAACCTTAATACATGTGTGAATACATAAACAAACACCGTGTCCCTAGTGAGCCTCTACTAGACTAGCTCGTTGATCAAAGATGGTTAAGGTTTCCTAACCATGGACATGAGTTGTCATTTGATAACGGGATCACATCATTAGGAGAATGATGTGATGCACAAGACCCATCCGTTAGCTTAGCATAATGATCGTTCAGTTTTATTGCTATTGCTTTCTTCATGTCAAATACATATTCCCTCGACTATGAGATTATGCAACTCCCGGATACCGGAGGAATGCCTTGTGTGCTATCCAACGTCACAACGTAAGTGGGTGATTATAAAGATGCTCTACAGGTATCTCCGAAGGTGTTGTTTGAGTTGGCATAGATCGAGATTAGGATTTGTCACTCCGAGTATCGGAGAGGTATCTCTGGGCCCTCTCGGTAATACACATCATAAGCTTGCAAGCAAACGACTAAGGAGTTGGTCACGAGGTGATGTATTACGGAACGAGTAAAGAGACTTGCCAGCAACAAGATTGAACTAGGTATAGAGATACCAACGATCGAATCTCGGGCAACATACCGACGGAAAAAGGGAATTATGCGTTGTCATAACGGTTCGACCGATAAAGAACTTTGTAGAATATGTAGGAGCCAATATGGGCATCCAGGTTCCGCTATTGGTTATTGACCGGAGAGGTGTCTCAGTCATGTCTACATAGTTCTCGAACCCATAGGGTCCGCACGCTTAACGTTCGATGTCGATTTGGTATTATATGAGTTGTGTGGTTTGGTGACCGGATGTTGTTCGGAGTCCCGGATGTGCTCACGGACATGAGGAGGAGCTCCGAAATGGTCCGGAGGTAAATAGTGATATATAGGAAGATTCTATTTAGTGGTCCGGAATGGTTTCGGAATGCACCGGAAAGTTATCGGAATACAGGAAGGGGTTCCGGAGGCACCGGGAGAGTATTGGGCCTTATTGGGCCATGTAGAGGGAACACACTAGCCCACATGGGCTGGTGCGCCCCCTCTATGGCAGTCACACCCAATTAGATGGAAGGGGGAGGCACCACCTCCTCTTACCATATCCGAGAGAGGGGAGGAAGGAAAGAAGGGGTCGCCTCCTCCCTTTCCTTCTCCCTTGTGCCAATTTTTGGCAGGGGGGCGCACAAAAGGGAGGAGCCCTAGAGCTGCCACCGCACCACTTGGGCCACCCTAGGGGCTGCCTCCTCCCCTCCCACACCTATATATATGTGGGGAGGGGTGCCACACAAGACACAACTTATTCCATGCCGTGTATCGGCACCCCTCCGCCTCTTCTTTACTCCTCCATTCTAGATCGTTGTAGTGCTTAGGCGAAGCCCTGCGAGATTGCTACACCACCGCCGTCACCACGCCGTTATGTTGAAGGAACTCATTTACTACCTCACCCTACTTGCTGGATCAAGATGGCGAGGACGACACCGAGCTGAACGTGTGCAGAACGCGGAGGTGCCGTGCGTTCGGTAGTTGATCGGGTGGATCACGAAGGTGTACGACAACATCAACCACGTTGAATAAAGGCTTCCGCTTACGGTCTACGAGGGTACGTAGACACACTCTTCCCCTCGTTGCTATGCATCTCCATGGATAGATCATTGGGTGTGCGTAGAAAATATTTTGTTTTCCATGCAACGGTTCCCAACAGTGGCATCAAGAGCCAGGTCTATGCGTAGATGATATGCATGAGTAGAACACAAACAGTTGTGCGTGGTGATAGTCACACTGGTGCGCGTCGGTGCTATAAAAACGGTTTTTAACCCCTTTCCGCGGCGGCATTTGGAACCGTCGCTAAGTGAGTGTGGGCGATAGGGGGGTCCTTCCCACACGACCCAGAAATCGTCGGGGATAGGCCCACCTGGGACACAGGCTGGGGCCGTGTGCGATCGGACGAGGCATCGAAACCCAATCATTTCCGTAGGTATGTACATCCCACATGGTGAATCCGAGAAAAACATTTCCGTAGGTATGTACATCCCACACGGTGAATCCTAGAAAAATGTTTCCGTAGGTATGTACATCCCACATGGTGAATCCCAGAAAAACATTTCCGTAGGTATGTATATCACACACAGTAAATCCAAGGAATACGTTTCTGTTCTTATGTACATCCCACACAGTCAATCCAGGGACAACATTTCCGTTCGTATGTATATCACACACAGTCAAACCAGGGAAAACGTTTCCGTTCGTATGTACATCCCACACAGTTTTATGTGTAGGCTCGTGTGTGAAAGGTGTAACTATCACACACGCTCTGCCTTGGTTAATTGTTTGCTTTTATCAACTACATCACACATGATTTGATGAAGAAAACTGTGTGGCATTTGGCTATCCATCACAAGTGCTTTTACTGCTAGAACCATTTGTAAAGTTCCATGACACATTTAGCAGGTTTACTAGTTTACAATTAATAATTCCATTATTACGCAAATTCACATTTCATATCGAACAACTGTTTGCCAATTTCATATCAGGCACATAAATATATTATAACATCACAGTACGATAGCTCAATGAAAACAGCACAGTACAACATATAGCTAGTTCAACTTCATAAGAACAATATTAGAACAATATATTCATTCCCCTAATAGAGATCATCCAGGCTCGTCTTATCCACCTCTGCTTTTAGTTCAGTAAGAACCTGTTTTGCACGGGCCAACTGGGAAAGTGCCTCCTCCTTTGCCAACACCATCTTAGCAAAGTCTGATTCAAAAAATGTGAGCTCATTCTCCACCTTCCACTTTTTATCCCGCATCTTCAAATATTCTTTAGTGTTGACAACAGTTTCTCTAAGCCTACATCTGTTCTCTTCCTCATACATGCTCCAGAGCTTCGCTAGGCACATCTTCAAAGACTGTGGCCACTCTTCATCAACCCACTCCAAGTTAATACACTTCCATTCATCCTATAATATTTAAAACTAGATCGGTAACAATTGTAGGGGAAATGGGTTTATAGAAACATAGGAAATCACCAATGCTTATTTTGAAAAACTAAAGAAACATGTTAATTATGACATATCTTCTCAAAAAGATCAATGTGCAAATGAATTAATTACTATTGAGACAACAACCAAATTCTGGAACATCAGAAGCTATAATTAACTACAACAACGCTACAAGTTCTTACTCATGTACAATAAATAACAAATTGAACATTTTATGAGGAAGGTAAATATAACTGCAACAGCATAGCGACAGTAATTAGATGACAACAAATTGATACTAACAGGTGTGTACATGCACAAATTTAGTAACATGGAACTAATAGCACTAAAGCCGTCCACTATGTATGCCAAAACTGGGGTAAAGAAAACTGTTGCTACATCTCGCACCGGTGCCCTGCACTAGCGAGCCAATGCAGCGGAAAAAATCAGGGACCCGGACTCCGGAGCACGTAGTTGCTCTGATGCCCAGTTCCTTTGTGCCATAAAGATTTAGTATTTTACTACTTGGCTGCTCGGATGTGTGGACCAAAGTTGGCTGCACAAAATGCTGAAGCGGCGCCAAATAATTTTCTAATGGCGCCGCTGATGAGATGGCAACAATTTAAAATACTAGGTACAAACTGTGACACTGTTTTAGGATGTGTTTGGTTGAAGGTGTGGTATGAATGGGTTGGGACCGTGACAGTGTCTGAATCACATTTAACAAATGATTTGTAACAATGAAAGAGTGTCTAACCTTCTCTGCACATGCCAGAAACTTCCTCCCACTGTCCACGGATTCAAACGCAACTAGCTTCACGCATGGAGATTGATGGTGACAACGAGCAGATAGATCTTCAGCCACCCCGCTCCATTCATTGCCACTGATGGTCCTAGGGAGCTACAAGAGGAAGAAATGACTCAAATCGACCGCCGGGTAAAAATCCTTCATTTCAAGTCATAGCCCGAGAGAGAGAAGAGAGGCATACCCGGGTGGTGAAGGAGTCGTCGCCGAAGGAGGAACCGCTGGAGAGGTCTTTGAAGAAGACCATGGCAACCCCTGCGGTAGGATGCGAGATGGCGAGAGTGAGGAAGCGGCTATAGCTTAGGAAGGAAGGAAGGAAGGAGGAAATAGGGGAAATGTGACTTGTGGTCAGGGAGAAAAGGGGGTGGGGAAGGGGGGAGGGGGCGGGGGTAGATATTTTGGCGGTACGCCAAAATTTTGGAAATGTGGAGGGAAACTTTGCGCGCGGTGCCGCCGGACCATTCACTTTGAACGATTGTGTGCATCGCAAAGGATTCTTCTGCTTTACGCGCATGGGATGAGTTTGATAATTCAAATTTTGGTGGAAATTTCCCCGGGTACGTCATTGCATAATTTAACATCGCTTGCTAATTTGGGCACACAAAAGAGCGTACATCAGACAGACCACACTTATTGAATCGAGCAATTTTAGTAATTAAACAGAGCCAGCTGACCTAAACAATTCTCTAACAAAATACCAACATTAAAAACAAAGCCTAAGTATGCATAATTTTAACAAATCCACCGCCGCGCCGGCCTATGCATCGCCGATGTGAGATGATACGTCGATGACTTGTCCTGGTGACATGCCGCCATTGGTGGACTCTGCGTCCCCCTGCTGAAGTCGACCACGTCCTCGTCCTTGTCCTCGTCCTCGGCGCCGCCCTCAAGGTTGTAGTACTCGTAGTAGTGGTTGTGCCAGAGCTCGCGTTGGTACTCCACCGCCGATTCCTCGACGGACAGACTCTTCTCTACCTCGACCTCGGCCTAGCGCAACTCATCCTCCCAGCGCTCCTCGATCTCCGCCGCCTCCTGCATCTACAACTCCCGCTCGGCGACCCCATGAGGAAGCAAGTGCTCCATGGCCACCGCCGCCTTTTCGGACGTGGGTTGCATGCTGGAGTCTGAGGTGGCCTGGAATATCTTGGCATGTGCATCCTCGATCTTGGCGTGGATGGCCTCGACCCGGGCCAGGGCGACATCAGCGGCACGGACGGCAGCTCGAGCGCTCTCGGTGTTTGCAGCCGTCGTCGCAGCAGCAGTTGCAGCCGTCTCGGCTGCTGCAGCTGCCTTGTCGGCTGCCGCAGACGCCCTCTCGGCGGAAGCGGTCGCGCTCTCGGCGTAGGCGGCCGCGCTCTCGGCGCAGGCGGCGGCGCTCGGGGGGGACGCGGCCATCGTAGGGGCCTTCCTGAAGCGTTTCGACGGCGTCATCTTTGCAAGAAGGGGGTGCGGGAATGGGGATCAGGATTCGTGGATTCGGGGGTTGTCGGCACTGGAGCAGACGAGCCGGCGAAGCTTAAGGAGGGATACTTAAATAGACCCAGATATTTTCATCGCAAACGGTTCCTAGAAAACAACTGTGTGTGATGTTGTAGATACTTTTTATTAGCTGTGAAAGACAAATTTGGAGTAAAGTGCCAACGGATGGTGTTTTAAATGCACGAGAAATTTTGTAGTACTAATACAACTGTCATGTCAAATTTTGGAAAATTTCAGGGGTCATTTGACCTTTTAAGACATATAAGTGATTTTCTAGCCATTTAATGACCGTAATTGAAATTTGAACTACATGTACATGCAACAGCTAACCATAACGGTTTGAAAACTCATATTTTGTGTACTTGTGTGCGATTTAATTCCATGTGCAGTAAATTGGAAGGAATTTTCAAACATATTGGTCTAACGGCTATTACACAATTAAGCATGCAGTCACATGGCATTTTAATTCCAAAAAATTTAAAAAATATCAGAAACACATGATACCTTGGTTGATGTAATGTCATGCCACAAAGATGATGTGGTAAAAAATTGGCATGTTTGACGAAAGTTTGGACACACACCCCTCACAAACCGAAGAAACTCACTAGAAGGCTCGTGGTTCCGAGAGGGAACAATGCATGTTTGATGACGAACGGGAGATAGCTTCCTCTTACGGCCTTCAATTTTTTCTGCATTTAACGTGCATTACTACAACTGTAATGTGAAATCCTGGAAAATTCTAGGGGTCATTTGACCTTTTAAAGACATTTAAGTGATTTTCTAGCCATTTAATGATCGTAATTCAAATTTGAACTACATCTACATGCAACGGCTAACCATAACGGTTTGAAAAATCATATTTGTATACTTGTGTGCGAGTTAATTCCATGTGCAGTAAATTAGAAGGAATTTTAAACATATTTGTCGCACGACATGGACACATGCATATGTATGCATGGAGTGACATGGCATTTTAATTCCAAAAAATTAAAAAATGATCAAATACACATGAAACCTTGGTTGATGTAATGTCATGCCACCAAGATGATGTGGTAAAAAATTAGGCATGTTTGACGAAACTTTGGACACACACCCCTCACAAACCGGAGCAACTCACTAGAAGGCTCGTGGTTCCGAGAGGGAACAATGCATGTTTGACGACGAACGGGAGATAGCTTCCTCTTACAGCCTTCAATTTTTTTCTACGTTTAACGTGCACTACTACTACTGTCATGTGAAAATTTGGAAAATTCTAGGGGTCATCTGACCTTTTAAAGACATTTAAGTGATTTTCTAGCCATTTAATGACCGTAATTCAAATTTGAACTACATCTACATGCAACGCCTAACCATAACGGTTTTAAAAATCATATTTATATACTTGTGTTCGAGTTAATTCCATGTGCAGTAAATTAGAAGGAATTTTCAAACATATTTGTCTCACGACATAGACACATGCATATGTATGCATTGAGTGGCATGGCATTTTAATTCCAAAAAATTAAAAAATGATCAGAAACACATGAAACCTTGGTTGATGTAATGTCATGCCACGAAGATGATGTGGTAAAAAATGTGGCATGTTTGATGAAAGTTCGGACACACACCCCTCACAAACCGGAGCAACTCACTAGAAGGCTCGTGGTTCCGAGAGGGAACAATGCATGTTTGACGACGAACGGGAGATAGCTTCCTCTTACGGCCTTCAATTTTTTTCTATGTTTAACATGCACTACTACAACTGTCATGTGAAACTTTGGAAAATTCTAGGGGTCATTTGACCTTTTAAAGACATTTAAGTGATTTTCTAGCCATTTAATGTCTGTAATCCAAATTTGAACTACATCTACATGCAACGCCTAACCATAACGGTTTGAAAAATCATATTTGTGTACTTGTGTGCGAGTTAATTCCATGTGCAGTAAATTAGAAGGTATTTTCAAACATATTTGTCTCACGACTGGACACGTGCATATGTATGCATGGAGTGACATGGCATTTTAATTCCAAAAAAAATAAAAAATGATCAGAAACACATGAAACCTTGGTTGATGTAATGTCATGCCACCATATGATGTGGTAAAAAATTTGGCATGTTTGACAAAAGTTTGGAGACACACCCCTCACAAATCGGAGCAACTCACTAGAAGGCTCGTGGTTCCGAGAGGGAACAATGCATGTTTGACGATGAACGGGAAATAGCTTCCTCTTACGGCCTTCAATTTTTTTCTTCATTTAACATGCACTACTACAACTGTCATGTGAAAATTTGGAAAATTCTAGGGGTCATTTGACCTTTTAAATACATTTAAGTAATTTTGTAGCCATTTAATGACCGTAATTCAAATTTGAACTACATCTACATGCAATGCCTAACCATAACGGTTTGAAAAATCATATTTGTGTACTTGTGTGCGAGTTAATTCCATGTGCAGTAAATTAGAAGGAATTTTCAAACATATTTGTCTCACGACATGGGCACATGCATATGTATGCATGGAGTGACATGGCATTTTAATTCCAAAAAATTAAAAAATGATCAGAAAAACATGAAACCTTGGTTGATGTAATGTCATGCCACCAAGATGATGTGGTAAGAAATTTGGCATGTTTGACGAAAGTTTGGACACACACCCCTCACAAACCGGAGCAACTCACTAGAAGGCTAGTGGTTCCGAGAGGGAACAATGCATGTTTGATGACGAACGGGAGATAGCTTCCTCTTACGGCCTTCAAATTTTTTTTCTACGTTTAACGTGCACTAATACAACTGTCATGTGAAAATTTGGAAAATTTCAGGGGTCATTTGACCTTTTAAAGACATTTAAGTGATTTTCTAGCCATTTAATGACCGTAATTAAAATTTGAACTACATCTGCATCCAACGCCTAACCATAACTGTTTCAAAAATCATATTTATGTACTTGTGTGTGAGTTAATTCCATGTGTAGTAAATTAGAAGGAATTTTCAAACATATTTGTCTCACGACATGGACACATGCATATGTATGCGTGGAGTGACATGGCATTTTAATTCCAAAAAATTCAAAAATGATCAGAAACACATGAAACCTTGGTTGATGTAATGTCAGGCCACCAAGATGATGTGGTAAAAAATTTGGCATGTTTGACAAAAGTTTGGACACACACCCCTCACAAACCGGACCAACTCACTATAAGGCTCGTGGTTCCTGATACGTCTCCAACGTATCTACTTTTCCAAACACTTTTGCCCTTGTTTTGGACTCTAACTTACATGATTTGAATGGAACTAACCCGGACTGACGCTGTTTTCAGCAGAACTGCCATGGTGTTATTTTTGTGCAGAAATAAAAGTTCTCGGAATGACCTGAAAACCCACGGAGACACGTTTTGGAATTAATGAAAAATATTGGCGAAAGAATTAGCATTAGGGGGCCCACACCCTTTCCACGAGGGTGCAGGGTGCCCCCCCTGGGGCGCGCCCCCTGCCTCGTGGGCCCCCTGGGACTCCACCGACCTCAAGCCCAATTCCATATATTCACATTCGGGGAGGAAAAAATCAGAGAGAAGGATTCATCGCGTTTTACGATACGGAGCCACCGCCAAGCCCTAATCTTCCTCGGGAGGGCTGATCTGGAGTCCGTTCGGGGCTCCGGAGAGGGGAATCCTTCGCCGTCATCATCATCAACCATCCTCCATCACCAATTTCATGATGATCACCGCCGTGCGTGAGTAATCCCATCGTAGGCTTGCTGGACGGTGATGGGTTGGATGAGATTTACCATGTAATCGAGTTAGTTTTGTTAGGGTTTGATCCCTAGTATCCATTATGTTCTAGGATTGATGTTGCTATGACTTTGCTATGCTTAATGCTTGTCACTAGGGCCTGAGTGCCATGATTTCAGATCTGAACCTATTATGTTTTCATGAATATATGTGAGTTCTTGATCCTATCTTGCAAGTCAATAGTCACCTACTATGTGTTATGATCCGGCAACCCCAAAGTGACAATAATCGGGACCACTCCCGGTGATGACCGTAGTTTGAGGAGTTCATGTATTCACTGTGTTAATGCTTTGGTCCGGTACTCTGTTAAAAGGAGGCCTTAATATCCCTTAGTTTCCAATAGGACCCCGCTGCCACGAGAGGGTAGGACAAAAGATGTCATGCAAGTTCTTTTCCATAAGCACGTATGACTATATTCGGAATACGTGCCTACATTACATTGATGAACTGGAGCTAGTTCTGTGTCACCCTACGTTATAACTGTTGCATGAGCAATCGCATCCGACATAATTATCCATCATTGATCCATTGCCTACGAGCTTTTCACATATTGATCTTTGCTTAGTTACTTTTCCGTTGCCACTGTTACGATTGCTACAAAAACTGCTACTGTTACTTTTGCCACCGTTACCGTTACTTCCATCCTACTTTGCTACTAAATACTTTGCTGCAGATATTAAGTCTTTTAGGTGTGGTTGAATTGACAACTCAACTGCTAATACTTGAGAATATTCTTTGGCTCCCCTTGTGTCGAATCAATAAATTTGGGTTGAATACTCTACCCTCGAAAATTGTTGCGATCCCCTATACTTGTGGGTTATCAGTTTCAAGAGGGAACAATGCATGTTTGATGACGAACGGGAGATAGCTTCCTCTTACGGCCTTCAAATTTTTTTCTACGTTTAATGTGCACTAATACAACTGTCATGTGAAAATTTGGAAAATTTCAGGGGTCATTTGACCCTTTAAAGACATTTAAGTGATTTTCTAGCCATTTAATGACCGTAATTAAAATTTGAACTACATCTACATGCAACGCCTAACCATAACGGTTTGAAAAATCATATTTGTGTGTACTTGTGTGCGAGTTAAAAAATCATCAGACGATGTAAATATCTGGTGTTCAACAAAGAAATTGTAAAGATCTGGCAAGACAACTGGCCCCCACATGATTGGCACTCTATCTCGCGGCTCGAGGTTTGGTAGGTGAGTGGCGGGGATCATTAATCAGACACGGTTCTGTATTGGAAACCGTCAGCTATTATGTTCACACACGGATTTTGCTGTGGGAATCGTGTGTAATTCAAACTACAGTACTCGTAAATTCCGGCGACCGGCGTGTGTACTGTCCCCGTCGATCTAGATTCCGGCCGCCAATAAATACTACCTTGCTCACGTCGTACCGCCTGCATTCTCATATACATCCTCCCCCCTCTCTCTCTCTCTCTCAAATCTCTGCCATGGCGCCGCCGGTCTGCCCACGCGCCGATGAGGAGTCGCCGCCCCCCGAGGACGCTCACTCGAATAGCAGTGACGAGGACCCCTACGCGCCGTCGGACGAGGTTGCGTCGGACCCCCCAACTTTGGATTGGTTTTGGGGCCAGTACAATCTTTGTATGTGGAAGTCACTGCCGCCGGCTGAGAAAGTCAGGCAAGTGGCATTCAAGAAGGAGATGGCAGAGGAGGAAGCCAGGTACCAGGCGGCCTATGAAGCCCGTGATGCCGCCTGGAAAAAGGAGGCGGGGGAGCTTTGGGGGAGGGCGCGTCGTCGTGCCGAGGAGGTGTACAAAGACGGGTACTTCACGTGGAAGGTCATAGGCGTTGGGTGCCTCGTCGCTGCGTGGAGGTGGGCCGATAAGCTCCAGTGTGCCACCGATGAGGAGCTCCGGTGGGCGCCCAACGAAATGGCAAGATCGTTCGCGTGCATCCGCCAGCAAGAGGCAGATCGGTACGTCAAGCACTGCGAGACGGAGGAGTCGGAGTACTGCCTCCGCACTTGGAAGACGCCGCGCACCAGGGAGCTGCTGGCGAGGGGCTGCCAGAATACTATCCCCAGGAGGGATTATTAGTTTTAGTATTGTTTGGTTTCAATTTTATGCATTGTACCTAGTAGTTAAGTATCATCACGTATATGTGATGATATTATATATATATTCTGTGATGAACTAATGAACAATTAATGTATATATATTATGAATTCCATTTTCTATCTGTTTTTTATACTAATTTGAATCTAGATGTTATCATCCACATATACAGAATGGAAAGCGTATATACACACACATTGAAATAGAACATATAAGAACGGAAAACAGAGTACACACATTGAAATAGAGGAATAAACAGAGCAATACTATGATTGCTGTGAATGCATAGCTATCCACGTCGAAACGACTCAACAAAATAAAAACACGTCCATGAGACCATGACCATCAGCCCTTGCCTATGGTAGCTCTTGGCTTTGCCTGAACTCGTGCAGGCGTTCGTCCAAGCGGTCGACACGCTCGCGGTACATCTGGAGCACGATCTCGAGCTCCAAGTTGGCTATTTCATCGAAGATCACCAGCTCGAGGATGCAACGGCCATGTTCCTCTACTGAGCCCAGGTGGACACCTGGGCCAAGGAGGCGGTCGAGCCTATGGACCAACGCGTTGGCATCCAGCGGGCTGCGGACAAGGCAAACGGCGCCACCCATGCGAACGGCACGGTGGGCGTCCGGTGCAAGTATGGCGCGGCTGGCCTCTTATGCAAGTACGGCATTGAGGGCCTCTGCCCACTCCTGGCGAGGAATGGGGGTACTGACGGGACGTGTACCCAGCTGCGACGCCATGTTGACAGCAGGCAAGCGCCGATGGATCCGCTCTTGCTCTGCGGCGCGCCACGCCTCTCGCTCTGCGGCGCTCCAACGGTCTCGCCGTGCGGCGAGCCGCAGCCTATCTGCGCGGATGCACCTAGCTTGCTCTACGGTGGGCCATCGATCATGTTGTGCGGTGAGCTGCAGCCTATCGGCGCTGACATGCCTATCTTGATCCGCGGCGCTCAAGCGCCATGCGCCAAAGGTCTGCTCAAACCTGGCGATGACGCGCATCATGGCGTCGTCCATCGCGTTGCCGGGGAGTGCCTCAGCCTCAACGGGCTGTGGTGCCTGCTCGTTTTCCTCGTCGACGAGGTTGATGGCAGAGGCGGCGCTTTGGTTGGTTCGCATGCTTGGAAAAGGTGGATGTGCTACAGGCTGCGCTTGTCGCCTCCGTGCGTCGCGCGCCGCCTAGGTTTATACACAATATCGCTGGATGGCGGGAAACAGGTGAGGAAATGGCGGGAAATGGTGGCGTGTTCATAAAACGCCATCAATTAATGGAAACTTAGTATAGAAGGAACATCGAGCTAGCACAAGAAGTAGATGATGATTAGATGAACACGGACCACACTAGGGAACCCGTCGGTGATGAATTCATCAATCGCAAACGGTTGAATACTAGCAAGCGTTTGCCCACAGCACACACAGCTTATTCCATCACAAACAGGACGGATGGATCAACTGTATGCCACGTATCGCACATTGTCAAAAAGTAATGCGGTAGACCTTTAACATGTGTTAAAAAAACAGCTAATCCTTGCTTATATAGGATGCCTCTTGGTATCCTTATGGCGTATCCGGATGATCGCCCGTCCCCCAATGGCCAATAGATGTTGTGTAGACAGGGCATATCACATACGTCTTATTAGAAGCAATCGTCTACGTTATTATCGATCTTCGCACACATTTCTGATTACAGACCTGATTGTCGCGTATCACACACATCTTGTTATATTGAACCGTTTATGTTCTCTTGTCTCAACGCAAACAGTTCATCCGAGTGAACCGCATGCCGTATATCGCACACACCTTGATCTGGCTGACCGTTTCTTTTGTGTTGCCTAATCACAAATAGTTCATCCGAGTGAACCGTATGTTGTATATCGCACACACCTTCATCTGGCGGCCCGTTTCTTTTGTTCCTCCTCATCGCAAACAGTTAATTGAGCTGAACCGTATGCGCCGCATCGCACACGCAACTAAAATCTGAACCGTGTTTGATGCATCCTCCATCGCAAACGTTTTGCACCTTTTTGACGGTTTTTTTACACCATCGTTTGCGATTATGGCATCGCACACAGTTTCGTCGAAGGGTCTATGATCGTAGTGTCGTGTTAGCAGCATCTTGCAGTAGTGTCATACTGCTTACAACTAACGTCTTATTTTGATTCGGCGGTATTGTGGGATGTAGCGGCCCGGACCAACATTACATGTCCACGTACATGAGACCGGTTCCACCGACAGACATGCAACTAGTTTTGCATAAAGGTGGTTGGCGGGTGACTGTTTCTCCTACTTTAGTTGAATCATTTTGACTGCGGCCGGTCCTTGAAGAAGGTTAAAACAAGAAACTTTACGAAACACCGTTGTGGTTTTATGCGTAGGTAAGAACGGTTCTTGCTAGAAGCCCGTAGCAGACACGTAAAACTTGCAACAACAAAGTAGAGGACGTCTAACTTGTTTTTGCAGGGCATGTTGTGATGTGATATGGTCAAGACATGATGTGATATACGTTATTGTATGAGATGATCATGTTTCGTAAAAGTTATCAGCAACCGACAGGAGCCTTATGGTTGTCTCTTTATTGTATGAAATGCAAACGCCATGTAATTGCTTTACTTTATTACTATGCGTTAGCGATAGTTGTAGAATCAATAGTTGGCGAGATGACCACGATGGAACGATGGAGATCAAGGTGTCGAGCCGGTAACTATGGAGATCATGATGATGCTTTGGAGATGGAGATCAAAAGCACAAGATGATGATGTCCATATCATGTCACATATTTTGATTGCATGTGATGTTTATCTTTTATGCATCTTATTTTGCTTAGTATGGCTGTAGCATTATAAGATGATCCCTTCACTAAATTTTAAGGTATAAGTGTTCTCCCTGAGTATGCACCATTGCGACAGTTCGTCGTGTTGAGACACCACGTGATGATCGA
Organism: Triticum aestivum; assembly: GCF_018294505.1. Classification (NCBI taxonomy): domain Eukaryota; kingdom Viridiplantae; phylum Streptophyta; class Magnoliopsida; order Poales; family Poaceae; genus Triticum; species Triticum aestivum. Next base: position 363,587,742 of record NC_057802.1, on the reverse strand, counting down.
GTGTGATAGATTCTACGTTCACATACAACGGGTGCAAGAAAGTTTTGCACCTGCGGAATACTCTGGTTAAACTTGACGAGCCTAGCATTTACAGACATGGCCTCAGAAAACTGGAGACCGAAAGGTCGCACGTGAATCATATAGTAGATATGATCAACATAGAGATGTTCACCATTGATGACTACCCTATCTCACGTGATGATCAGACATGGGTTAGTTGATTTGGATCATGTATCACTTAGATGACTTGAGGGATGTCTATTTAAGTGGGAGTTCTTAAGTAATTTGATTAACTAAACTTAATTTATCATGAACTTAGTCCTGATAGGATTTGCAAATCTACGTTGTAGATCAATAGCTCGCGATATAGGTATCTCATTTTTTGATATGTTCCTAGAGAAAACTAAGTTGAAAGATGATGGTAGCAATAATTTGGACCGGGTCTGTGATCTGAGGATTATCCTCATTGCTGCACAGAAGAATTATGTCCTTGATGCACCGCTAGGTGACAGACCTATTATAGGAGCAGATCTAGACGTTATGAACGTTTGACAAGCTCGATATGATGACTACTTGATAGTTTAGTGCACCATGCTTTACGGCTTAGAATCGGGGCTTCAAAGACGTTTTGAACACCATGGAACATATGAGATGTTCCAAGAGCTGAAATTGGTATTTCAGACATATGCCTGTGTTGAGAGGTATGAGACCTCTGACAAGTACTTTGCCTACAAGATGGAGGAGAATAGCTCAGCTAGTGAGCATGTGCTCAGAATGTCTGGGTCATACAATCACTTGAATCAAGTGGGAGTTAATCTTCCAGTTAAGATAGTGATTGAAAGAGTTCTCTAATCACTATCACCAAGCTACTAGAACTTCGTGATCAACTATAATATGCAAGGGGTGACAAAAACGATTCCTGAGCTCTTCGCGATGCTGAAATCGATGAAGGTAGAAATCAAGAAAGAGCATCAAGTGTTGATGATTAACAATACCACTAGTTTCAAGAAAAAAGGGCAAAGGGAAAGAAAGGGAACTTCAAGAAGAATGGCAAGCAAGTTGCCACTCCCATGAAGAAACCCAAAGCTAGACCTAAGCCTGAAACTGAGTGCTTCTACTGCAAAGGAAATGGTCACTGGAAGCGGAACTATCCCAAATACTTGGTGGATAAGAAGGATGGCGAAGTGAACAAAGGTATATTTGATATACAGATTATTGATGTGTACCTTACTAGTGTTCGTAGTAGCCCCTGGGTATTTGATACCAGTTCAGTTGCTACGATTAGTAACTCGAAATAGGAGTTGCAGAATGAACAGAGACTAGTTAAGGGTGAGGTGACGATGTGTGTTAGAAGTGATTCCAAGGTTGATAAGATCACCATCGCACACTCCATCTACCTTCGGGATTAGTGTTGAACCTAAATAATGTTATTTAGTGTTTGCGTTGAGCATGAATATGATTAGATCATGTTTATTGCAATACGGTTATTCATTTAAGTCAGAGAATAATTATTGTTCTATTTACATGAATAAAACCTTCTATGGTCATACACCCAATGTTAATGGTTTATCAAATCTCGATCGTAGTGATACACATATTCATTATATTGATGCCAAAAGATGCAAAGTTGATAACGATAGTGCAACATACTTGTGGCACTGCCGTTTTGGTCATATTGGTGTAAAGTGCATGAAGAAACTCCATGCAGATGGACTTTTGGAATCACTTGAGTATGAATCATTTGATACTTGCAAACCATGCCTCATGGGTGATGTGACGGCGGCCTGATCTTTTGATGAGATTGGGGGTAGCTATCGATTTGGTGGATTTTGACCTTGACGATCCGGCTATACCGTACCCGACGATACGCCTCGACAATCGCTAAACCAATCTCCGATGGTTATTGACCTTGCCATAGGCACGATCAACCTGAACAACGAGGTTCGAGTTCCTGCAAGCAACCGAAGAACCGGCAAGAACAAAGGTGAAATTGCAATCTGAAATTGCAGATGAAAATTTAAGCACATGAACTAGATGAAAAGTTGGGGTTCCACTGTGGATCTGACAAGGCGGTAGTCCTACACGTCTCGTAGATGCAAATTGTAGCAATGGCTAGACAATACAATAAAACCCAAATCTAAAACCTAGGGGGAGTGGCATATATATAAGTACGGATACAAACCGACCTTAGATGGTTCGGCCACCGGATAGATGCGCATGTCAATTTCCTAATTAAATACAAAGTCGGTCGTGCCTCTCTTGGACGTTGCGTTGCACCTTTCCTGACTTGGGCCTGGCCGCACCTAATCTTCTTTCAGAGCTGCATGTGCATGCCTTGGTTGACCACTAGGTTCAAGTTAGTAGTAGGGACTCCACGTAGTTCTTTCCATCTTGTGATTTGGAAATCATGCATGGGTGCATGCATTGTGTAGGCACTTGCACTTGCACATGCATATGCACACATACACACCAATGTAGTTATTTGATTTCATCTTAACTCGTGGCTTCAGTAAATCTTCTGTATATGCATGTACGGATACATATACGTGTCGCCCCATCCGATCTCGTAATCTAATTCTTGGCTTGTAGAAATATTCTACAATTAAATATAAAACAAAAATAGGTGAAGTATTTTTGTTCTGGATAACAAAATAAATTATTGAATAATTTTGGATAAAGATCACCTGAAAAATATAAATGCTTGTAATATTTTTGGTCATATCTAAAGAAGCCATGTCCACATCAATGCGCAAGATGACTAAAACTCCATTCTCCGGAACAATGGAGCGAGCTGATGACTTATTGGATATAATACATATCGATGTATGCGGTCTGATGAGTGTTGAAGCACGCGGTGGGCATCGTTATTTTCTGACCTTCATAGATGATTTGAGTAGGTATGGGCATATCTACCTGATGAAACACAAGTCTGAAACATTTGAAAAGTTCAAGGAATTTTAGAGTGAAGTGGAGAGTCATCGTAACAAGAAAATAAATTTTCTATGATCTGAACGTGGAGGCGAATATTTGAGTTACGAGTTTGGCCTTCATTTAAACAATGTGGAATAGTTTCACAACTCACGCCACCTGGAACACCACAGCGTAATGGTGTGTTCGAACATCGTAACCGTACTTTATTAGATATGGTGCGATCTATGATGTCTCTTACCGATTTACCACTATCATTTTTTGGGGTTATGCATTAGAGACAGCGGCATTCACATTAAATAAGGCACCATCTAAATCCGTTGAGATGACACCATATGAATTGTGGTTTGGCAAGAAACCTAAGCTGCCGTTTCTTAAAGTTTGGGGATGCGATGATTATGTCAAAAGGCTTCAGCCAGATAAGCTCAAACCCAAATTGGAGAAGTGCATCTTCATAGGATACCCTAATGAAACAATTGGGTACACCTTCTACCACAGATCCGAAGGCATGATCTTTGTTGCCAAGAACGGAACATTTCTAGAGAAGGAGTTTCTCTCGAAAGAAGTGAGTGGGAGGAAAGTAGAACTTGATGAGGTAATTGTACCTTCTCTCGAATTGGAAAGTAGCACATCAGTGAAATCCGTTCCCGTGATGCCTACACCAACTAGTGAGGAAGCAAATGATGATGATCATGGAACTTCAGATCAAGTTACTACTAGGCCTCGTAGGTCGAACAAAGCACGTTCCGCACCAGAGTGGTACGGTAATCCGATCATGGAAGTCATGTTACTAGACCATGACGAACCTACAAACTATGAAGAAGCTATGATGAGCCCAGATTCCGACAGATGGCTTGAGGCCATGAAATCTGAGATAAGATCCATGTATGAGAACAAAGTGTGGACTTTGGTGGACTCTCCCGATGATCGGCAAGCCATAGAGAATAAATGGATCTTCAAGAAGAAGACTGGCGCTGATGGTAATGTTACTGTCTACAAAGCTCGACTTGTCGCAAAAGGTTTTCGACAAGTTCAAGGGGTTGACTATGATGAGACTTTCTCACCTGTAGCGATGCTTAAGTCCGTCTGAATCATGTTAGCAATTGCCGCATTTTATGATTATGAAATCTGGCAAATGCGTCAAAACTGCATTCCTTAATGGATTTCTTAAAGAAGACATGTATATGATGCAACTAGAAGGTTTTATCAATCCTAAAGGTGTTAACAAAGTGTGCAAGCTCCAGCGATCCATCTATGGACTGGTGCAAGCATCTCGAAGTTGGAATATACGCTTTGATGAGGTGATCAAAGCATATGGTTTTATACAGACTTATGGTGAAGCCTGTATTTACAAGAAAGTGAGTGTGAGTTTTGCAGCATTTCTGATATTATATGTGGATGACATATTGCTTATTGGAAATGATATAGAATTTCTGGATAGCATAAAAGGATACTTGAATAAGAATTTTTCAATGAAAGACCTCAGTGAAGCTGCTTACATATTGGGCATCAAGATCTATAGAGATAGATCAAGACGCTTGATAAGATTTTCAATGAGTACATAACTTGACAAGATTTTGAAGGAGTTCAAAATGGATCAGTCAAAGAAGGAGTTCTAGACTGTATTGTAAGGTGTGAAGTTGAGTAAGACTCAAAGCCCGACCACGACAGAAGATAGAGAGAGAATGAAAGTCATTCCCTATGCCTCAGTAATAGGTTCTATAAAGTATGACATGTTGTGTACCAGACATGATGTATGCCTTGCCATGAGTTTGGCAAGGGGGTACAATAGTGATCCAGGAGTAGATCACTGGACAGCGGTCAAAATTGTCCTTAGGTACCTAAAGAGGACTAAGGAAATATTTATCAGTTATGGAGGTGATAAAGAGTTCGTCGTAAAGAGTTACGTCGATGCAAGCTTTCGCACTGATCTGGATGACTCTGAGTCTTGATCTGGATACATATTGAAAGTGGGAGCAATTATCTAGAGTAGCTCCATGCAGAGCATTGTAGACATAGAAATTTGCAAAATACATAACGGATTTGAATATGACAAACCCATTGACTAATCTTCTCTCACAAGCAAAACATGATCACACCTTAGTACTCTATTGGGTGTTAATCACATGGCGATGTGAACTAGATTATTGATTCTAGTAAACTCTTTGGGTGTTGGTCACATGGTGATGTGAACTATGGGTGTTAAATCACATGGTGATGTGAAATAGATTATTGAATCTAGTGCAAGTGGGAGACTAAAGAAAATATGCCCTAGAGGCAATAATAAAGTTGTTATTTTATATTTCCTTATTCATGATAAAGGTTTATTATTCATGCTAGAATTGTATTGATCGGAAACCTTAATACATGTGTGAATACATAAACAAACAACGTGTACCTAGTGAGCCTCTACTAGACTTGCTCGTTGATCAAAGATGGTTAAGGTTTCCTAACCATGGACATGAGTTGTCATTTGATAACGGGGTCACATCATTAGGAGAATGATGTGATGGACAAGACCCATCCGTTAGCTTAGCATAATGATCGTTCAGTTTTATTGCTATTGCTTTCTCCATGTCAAATACATATTCCTTCGACTATGAGATTATGCAACTCCCGGATACCGGAGGAATGCCTTGTGTGCTATCAAACGTCACAACGTAAGTGGGTGATTATAAAGATGCTCTACAGGTATCTCCGAAGGTGTTGTTTGAGTTGGCATAGATCGAGATTAGGATTTGTCACTCCGAGTATCGGAGAGGTATCTCTGGGCCCTCTCGGTAATACACATCATAAGCTTGCAAGCAAACGACTAAGGAGTTGGTCACGAGGTGATGTATTACGGAACGAGTAAAGAGACTTGCCAGCAACAAGATTGAACTAGGTATAGAGATACCGACGATCGAATCTCGGGAAAGTAACATACTGACGGACAAGGGAATTACGTATGTTCTCATAACGGTTTGACCGATAAAGATCTTCGTAGAATATGTAGGACCCAATATGGGCATCCAGGTTCTGCTATTGGTTATTGACCAGAGAGGTGTCTCGGTCATGTCTACATAGTTCTTGAACCCGTAGGGTCCGCACGCTTAACGTTCGATGTCGATTTGGTATTATATGAGTTGTGGGGTTTGGTGACCGAATGTTGTTCGGAGTCCTGGATGTGATCACGGACATGACGAGGAGCTCCGGAATGGTCCTCGGAGGAAAAGATTGATATATAGGACGATGCTATTTGGTCTCCGGAATGGTTTCGGAATGCACCGGAAAGTAATAGGACTACCGGAAGGGGTTCCGGAGGCACCGAGAGAGTATTGGGCCTTATTGGGCCATGTAGAGGGAACACACTAGCCCACATGGGCTGGTGCGCCCCCTCTATGGCAGCCACACCCAATTATATGGAATCGGGTGGCGCCACCTCCTCTTACCATATCCCGGAGAGGGGAGGAAGGAAAGAAGGGGGCGCCTCCTCCCTTTCCTTCTCCCTTGTGCCAATTTTTGGCAGGGGGCGCACCAAAGGGAGGAGCCCTAGGGCTGCTGCCGCACCACTTGGGGAGCCCTAGGGGTTGCCTCCTCCCCTCCCACACCTACATATATGTGGGGAGGGGTGCCACACGAGACACAACTTATTCCACACCGTGTGTCGGCACCCCTCCGCCTCTAGTTTACTCCTCCGTTCTAGATCGTCGTAGTGCTTAGGCGAAACCCTGCGGGATTGCTACACCACCACCATCACCACGCCGTTATGATGACGGAACTCATTTACTAACTCGCCCTTCTTGCTGGATCAAGATGGCGAGGACGACACTGAGCTGAACGTGTGCAGAACGCGGAGGTGCCGTGCATTCGGTACTTGATCGGGCGGACCACGAAAGTGTACGACTACATCAACCGCGTTGAATAAACGCTTTCGCTTACGGTCTACGAGGGTACGTAGACACACTCTTCCCCTCGTTGCTATGCATCTACAAGGATAGATCATTGCGTGTGCGTAGAATTTTTTTTGTTTTCCATTCAACGATTCCCAACACTGAGGACACATGCAAAAGCCCCCGCGGCGAGGACGATGAAGAAATTCGCGGGCCGAACAATGGGGGCCAGAAAACATTCCCTCCCGAGATAAAAACAATGAATATGATATATGCCACCCATATACCCAAGAAGGAGCGGAAACGGGTACTTCGGGACGTCTACACCGTAGAGCATGTAGCCCCGAAATCTAACCCGTGGTCGGCGTGCCTGGTCACATTCGACCGCAGGGACCATCCGACCAGTATCCGTCATGGAGGGTCGGCGGCCCAGCTGGTTTTGGACCCCATTATCGATGGGTACCACCTCACTAGAGTCCTTATGGATGGAGGCAGTAGCCTCAATCTAATTACTTAGATACTGTGAGGAAAATGGGCATTGATCTCTCACGGATCAAACCCGGTAGCACTGCCTTTAAGGGGGTAATCCCTGGCGTGGAGGCCCGCTGCTCGGGCACCCTAACTCTAGAAGTAGTATTCGGCTCGCCGGACAACTTCCGCAACGAAGACTTGATCTTCGACATTGTCCCTTTTTGCAGCGGATATCATGCACTTCTGGGCCGAACAAAGTTTGCTCGTTTCAACGTTGACCACAATTATGCATACTTAAAGTTAAAGATGGCTGGACCTAAGGGCGTCATCACACTCAATGGCAACACGGAGCGCTCACTCCAGACCAAGGAACATACAACGGCCCTGGCAGCCGAAATCCAAACCACACTACAAAAAAAGACACTTCCGTGATGATACGTGTTTGTCACAGTAGGTCACGTTTTCTGTCATGCATGTACATCCATGACAAATTTATGACAGAATCAAGATAGTCATACCTGTGCTGTCGTAGAAGTGTTCCATGACATTACCAAAATTATCATCACGGAAGTGTCCACTTCCATGACGATAAATCGCGCGTCATAGAAGTGCTTTCGTCAAGGGTGACCGACACGTGGCATCCACCATAATGGGACACTGTTAAGCTATCGGGTCTGGTTTTGGATCCGATAACCCGTTAACAGCCCAGACCAATGGGAATTTTCCACGTGTAAAATTCTCATTGGCTGGAGGAAACACGTGTCGGCTCAACGTTCGGACAGATGTCATCCATTCATTGGACAGGAGGTGCCTATGATACGTCGACACATGGCACGGCCCAACAGAGGCCCATTCTGGTGAAAAGGCCGGCCGTTTGACTTGGTCAAATGGTAACGGGCCAGCCCACGGAAAGCTTGTTAACAGCCTGTTCGTATATAGCCCATTTACGGCCCGCTTACTACCGGCCCGTTACGGCCTACCGGAATTAAGGCCAGTAGCTTCATCTGGGCCGTCCAATATGATTCCAGCCCGTTGTAACTTCCGGCCCATGTATGGCCCATGATGTCTTTTGGCCCATATGAGGCCCTTTGTAACTCTCGGCCCATTAAAGGCCCGAGATGAAACTGGCCCATAAGGAACAGTGTATCGCTTTATACCCATTAATGGCCCATTATTCCATCGGCTGTTTCCAGCTCGTGTTAACTTTCGGCCTTCTAAGGGCCCATTTATTCTTGGGCTCATTTCTAGAATTCGGTTAGATACGGTCCGTTACTGGCCTGTTCCGTTTGTGGGCCAAATACAGCCCATGGTTACATTCGGCCCGTTTGTGGCCCATTAACCCGTTGGGCTGTTTTCATAGCGTTATCAAATACGGCCTATTAACGGCCCGTTATGGTCCATGAATAGTACGGCCCATGTTTGGCGAAATGATTATACACCCCGTAGAAGGCCCATGGATCCCACGGCCCGTAGAAGACCAATGGATCCTACGGCCCGTAGAAGGCCCATGGATCATACGGCCCGTAGAAAGTCCATGGATTCTACGGCCCGTAAAAGGCCCATGGAACCTATGGCCCATAGAAGGCCCACGGATCCTATGGCCCGCAGGAGGCCCATAGTTACAACAGTCCGTGTGTTGCCATGATTATTGTGGCCTAGTTACCAAAACTAGGTTATTGTGGCCACTAAAAAACGCGGAAAAAGAACTACAGTGACTACAAGCAAACAACTAAGCAAGACAATAAGGAAATAAATAAGCAAGCAACTAACGTTATCCTATTACACATATTACATCCACTGGGCATCAAAGTTCGCCACCAGTGCAAATATAGGGAACAAAGCAGCATATTACATACACTGGCCGTCAAAATTGGCCACCGGTGCAAATAAACGCAGCAGCAAAACAAGACCATAACTGAAACAACTTCAGAAGAGCTCAAGAAATGTTATCCTGGGTATCCACCATGCTGGCAATAAGCTTAGCAAGCTTATTAGCTTTGTCCTGTTTGGCGCTAAAATCCTCCAACGCTTGCTGTTGCACCAGAAAGTATGCATCTGAATGCTCCAGGTACTTACGCAGTCCTTCCGCTTCTTGTCACAGCACAGCTGATCGATGTCTTTCAGCATGTAGTTGAGACTCAAGAAACTGAACTGATTCAGACAGTGAGTTTGAATAGCTTGTGCAAGCGGTAGTGGCCAATAACTCGAACAGTAAACCAAGACATGACTTTGGGGTTGCCTCACTGTCTTCAAGATAGTTTTCCTTAGCTGTTTTATCATCTTTGTTGGAGACCAACAAGGATGTCTCACGATCCCGAACCTTATCTGCATTACTTCCTTTATCATTGCTTAATAAGGCACTCTTCCCCAATATTCTGTCAGCATTCTAAAAGAAGAAACAAGCAGACACATAACAGGTTTAGCATGTACTAGTATATGAAACTCATTTCGGTGAACCAGTTCATTAGTAAGGTGCACAAGATTAAACTACCAAGTCTTCTATTGCCAAGTAGTACATTATAAAAGCATCAAACAAACATATATCTATGTCCTATGGTCACTGCATTGTCTTGCCAAATCAAAATAGAGACACGGTTTAAATCATATCAGTTCAAGAGAAAGCAGCACTGAAAGAATACAAAGCGTGGGAAACTAAATGGCACAACAAGATTTCAGATGGGTACCACGGGTCTACATGTACACCAACACTATTGGCCCTGTTATGATGCTAGTAATGTGCATGATATGAGAAGTCAACTGTATACACAATTGAAATTGAAATCAACAGAGCTATTTATAAGAGCAAACCTGTTAAAGAAACATGCGTAAACATACCTATTGTGCCATTGGAGTTTCCATTGGATAGTTCAATTTAAAAATAAGTTTGTATGAGTAAATACAGTGATACAAGAGCAAAGCAGTATGCACGATAGCAATGGAATCTTAAATGAGAACAGTTGTTCTTCAGGTTTAAGCACTTGTTCTACATGAACAGAGTACAGTAAGACGCAAGCATATAGTACTTAAAATAAAATGAGCTCATAGACCTTACCACATTCTTGGTTCGGGACCAGTAAAGAACAAGGCGTTCCCAGTCATCGTCCAGTAAATGTGTCTCAGGAGAACGTAAGGGAATTTGATGACTTTCTTTGCCAGTGAAGTACGTTTTCTTCAGGTAATTCCGATACTGCCACCAAGCATTCTTGAAGATAGCAGAGGTATTAGCACAGGTTACCTCATCCTGAGTTTCCGAATCGGTCCTTCTCTATAGAGAAAAATGGAAAAATTTGTTATATTATAACCATCATGGAGGTAGAATGTATGGGACAAAGCAAAGTAATTGCCATGAATAACATTACCTACACATAACTCCTGGACAAACACCTGCAACTGGCATTTTCCTTCATCTTCACTATAATATTTCCATGATGGGAAGATACGCACATAGGATTTAACAACATCAAATGCGATAGATGCTAAACTATGAATGGCTGGTTGTGCTTCCTCCACAGGAATAGGTGTGCTAACTGGTGGAGTTGGGGTTCGCCGTGGTAGTACTGGCGCTTTGGGCATTGGAGCTGCCTTACTAACTGCTCTTGTTTGGGAGCTCTGTGGTGGAGATGGTGCTGTGTCAACAGGAACTGGGTTACTATCTGCTAGGGTTGGGGTTAGATTGGGTGAAGCTGGTTCTCTGTCCATCGTAGTAGGGGTAAAATCTGCCAGAGTCTGGGCTATGTGTGGTAGGGCTGGTTCTCGTGCATGTACAACCGGGGTGCTATGTCCACCAAGAGGTAGCACTGTTTTATTTGAAGACCGTGTTTTTACTCCGCTAGATACTGCCATCACCCGCTCCAATTCAAATGGCTGATAAACAGGAAACATAATTGAATGTACAGACATTGTATGTGAGACAGATGCAATAGATAGTGGGGAAAAAAGAGGGCATTAAATAATTGACATGTATATTATTTAACTAACACGGATAGCATGACATAATTTCACATATATGATGTCTATCTAAACTGGATAGCATAGCATAACATAATTCAAAGATATGATGACTAACTAAACAGGATCGCATGACATAATTCACATACATGTTATCTAAGTAACCACATCGCATGATTTAATTCACATATGTGATTTATATGCTAAGCAGGGGGCATTCGCATATATGATGTCTGAACTAAGAACATGGTGTTGAATATTGTGTATATGATGTCTAAACTATGCAATGCAAGACACCATATGCATGATATGAGCAGTAGAATCGTGCCAAGTTAGAGCATACACCTCGGTGGGGGAATAGGACTGGTCATCTGTCTCTGAATCCATCTCTGAGGAGCTATCGGGACCCAGCAAGAGATCTGCTTCGACAGGTAGCACTGTCTGCTCTGAAGGCCTTGTTTTCACTCCAGATTTTTCCATCACCCACTCAAATAGCTGATTCACAGGAAGAGTAGTTTAATGTACAAACATAGTCGACAAATGGAAATTTAATGAAGAAAAGGATGGGCTAGATATCATTCAAATATATGATGCCTGGTTAAACAGGATGGCATTGCACATTTCACATATATTATGGCTGGCTAAAAGACACGAGACTGCATAATTCCCATATATGATATTGAAACTAAACAGGTGGCATTACAGAACATGTCTAAACTAAGAATAGATATATTCCTCTGGATTGCAATCTGGAGAGGGGGGAGGGTTTGCCATTGAACCCACCATGGAGCGACGTCTGCATGACATTGTATTGCCGCGCAAAACTCTTCTCTTTTTCTCTACATGTTCAGCATGACTGTGTGCAATATCTGACATGCATACAAAAAAATATAGTGAGATTATGTAAGGAGAGCATGCAGAACTCTAGAGTAATGGTAACAACCAGTGGATGGATCCAAAAATAATGATAGCAGGCTGATGATTGCTTTACTATTTGTTTCCCACCCAAGATGAACAACATAGGCATACCCTAGGTGAACCAGATATTAGACAGAGATACTATTCATTGCTGGCTCGATATGTGCCCCACAACTAATTTAGAACTCAAGTTTGAACATCAATTTGGACCTGACTTGGAGTCTAAGAGGTGAACAGGATAATAAAGTAGCAGGTAATATTAAGCAATGCATAACATAAGCAGAAACAAAAGAGTGCGACCTCTCTTGTGGACCCATGTACTCCTCAGGTTCATCTGTTGAGTCGATGATGGTGATTTCGTTGCGGTGGGTGCCGACGGCAGGGAAGGAGATCTGAGGCGGCGAAAGATGGTCAGGAGTCGTGATGTCTGGTTTGGTGGATGCTTCTGTCGATGGAGCAGCTCAGGTGAGGTGGACAACGTCGCGGCAGGAGCAGGACAAACCACACAAAAATTTCTTCGACACCTACCTGTAACTGAAGTAATTCTGTAAGGGCTCATTTGGCTTGCATGATTCTAAAAACGCAGGGATAGGAGGAAAAACACCGGAATAGGATAGGAATGCACATGGGAAACAAAGCATTTGTGAACATAGGATTTTTGTCAACTTGGGTGTTTGGTTCACATGAAAAGGAGGAGCAGAGGAATGCAAAGAAACATGGCCAAAATAAAGTGAAACCATATGAAAGCGTGTACAGTTAGAATGTTATTCTGCCACTAATGCACTTGGTCTTGTTTTCATGCATAGGATTTTGAAAAGTAGGTCCAGGTGGATGTTTTGCTCCATTCCTTTCAACAAAATGCATGACTAATTGAATAGTAGAGTGCCATAGGAAAATTTCCTATTGCTATGTTTTTCCGTTGAACCACAATAGCCCTAATGGATCGACATGAATGTAGAGTAATAAGTGATGCAACAAGTGTACAACCTCTTTGCCGTAGCCGTGTCGTTCTCAGCATCATTGGGTTGGTCGCTGAAGAAGTTGAGGCAGAGGTGGTTGTCGGAGGTGTGGAGGAAGATCTGAGGAATCTGTAGATGGCGTCCAGGGCACTGCTCTGTTGTGATGGATCGTTCCATCGTTGGAGCAGCTCCAGTGAGCCGTAAAACGTCAAGGCTGAAGCAGCACAAGACAGGCATCGCACTGGGGAGTGCCGCCGTGGAGATGTCGGCCGCAGCACCGGCTTCGAGGTAGCCGCTCCATGGGGGTGCGGGATGGAGCACCGTCGGCGCCTGGAGGTCGAGTTAAGGAGAAGGTGCGATGCGATGAGTGTACAACCTCTTTGGTGGCGCCGAGTAGGCCTCAGCTTCGTCCGAGGAGTCAGTGAGGATGCTGCGGTTCCGGTGGAGCAGGTTAAGGCGGCGCTATGGGGATGGAGCAACCGCGATAGACGAGGCGGTCGTCGGAGCAGCTCCTTGGATGTGGAGGACGGGGCGGCTGAACCGGCGGGAAGACGGGATGGACGACGGATCCTAATCCGGTGAGGCGGATGAGGGACATCGAGCTGTTGCGGTGGACGACGTCGTCGGGGAAGAGGCTCTGGCTGGGCAGCGGTGAGGTGGCAGACGGAGGAGGGTGGGGATTTGCGGCTGGAGCGGAGAGGTTATGGCGGCCAGCTTTCAAATGGCGAAAAGGAGGCGATGGGAGGGGGGAACCATGACTTAGGGACACGCTTGTCCAAAATGTAGGGCGTGTTACAAAAGTACCCCCACCGATTTGAACTAGCGGCCCTTTCGGCTCAGGGTTAGAAGGGAGATTTCGCGTGTCGGGATTTGGCAGCTAGAGGGAGTTTTCACGCGCGTTGTAATTTCGGGATAGCTAGGCGCGGGTTGTGAAGGCGCCAGTTTTGGGAGCACGATATCTGAATTTTCGGGATATAACAAGGCGCGGGTTGAATTTTAGGGACAAGCCTAACATGTAATATTGTACTTGTACGTATCAAATCAATTCGCACTTCCCTCAATGAAAAAAACGAAAAATAAAAACTATTCACACCACACAAAGAGAGAGTCTTGTCCCGTTTTACCATACAAATGCTATTCAAAGCTACTCACTCCTTCCATCTATATAGGGCCTAATGCGTTTTTCGAGGCTAAATTTGACCAACCAACTATTAGAGCAATAATATATGACATGCAACTTACACAAAGCACACCGTTAAATTCGTGTGTGAAAGGAGCTTTCAATGATATAATTTTCACATTGTGCATGTCATGTACTATTAATCTTGTCAATAGTCAATGGCGGTCTTAAAAAACGCATTAGGCCCTCTATAGATGGAAGGAGGGAGTATGGATCCATGTTATGTCCAATTAAATTTTTTCGCTGGCTGTATAATGCATGTAACCTACTCATGCCAACATTTTAGTGCATTCCAAATGTTTATACTACCGCTGCAATTCGAACTGAATTTGAATTCGTTTCTCTATTTCAATAAGAATCTACAATCATGATTGTTTCCAACTTCAACCATCATTCGTGTATTACCTTAACAACACACCACATGATTACTATAGAGATAGATATGAACTATGTGTACTATATGAACTCGAATTCAATTTTTTGAATACACTTGATGTTGATTCCAAATAATAGTAAATTTGATGTACTAACTAGATATTCATAATCTAATGTACACCGTGTTTATCACACAAAGTATAGTGCCCCGTCCCCTACATTATGACAAGTATTTAGCCCTGAGCTGCAAAAGCCACACATTAGCCCAAATTATAATCAATGTTCTACATTATGATATCTTCTTCAAGTATCCGTATCCACTTTTTTATAATGAATTATGATCTATGTTCGTCTTTAACACCTTCTTTTCTATCGTGCATGCACACGCCCGCCCCCCTCTCACCCTCCCTCAGCGTCCCCTCCATCGCGCACGTTCGTTATTTCTCTTTAGGTCGTTCATCCGCGGTGTGTGTAGGCCCCCCGACTCCTTCTTTCCGGCACACACCGGTCGATATACCTCTCTAGCCAAGTGTGCCTACCACAAACACATACTTCCCCTCTTCTCTTCTCACCGTCCATGCCCCCTATGTCCAATACGGTTCCACGCAGGTGCACACTCCCGCCCCTCTTTTCATTGATCTCATAGTCGCACACTCCTCCCCCCTCGACATAGTAGGCCTCTCGCGCCACCTCCTAGCCGCACCCCTCTCCCCTGTCTGTCTCTCCGGACCTTATTTACTTCTAACACATGCATGCATGTATACGTACTGATCTCCCTACATATAGCTAGGTCGACTATAATTCTTTTCCCCACACACCGATAGACTTACCTCACTAGTTATGTCTCTCGGTTTCTCGGACACACGACAGTTGATCTTCCTATGTAGTTACGTATGCTTACCACAACCATATCGTCTCCCCTCATAATCCTTGCATACCTCCTGACCCGTCCCTCACACGCACGTGCATAGACAGACATCCCCGCCCTCTCTTATTGATATTGCACTCGTACCCTCCGTTTGTCTAGCAGACCTCTCCCACCATTTGTGAAACGGCACTCCACCACCAACCCTCCGACACTCTACCTTTGTCTTTCTCCCAACCTTATTCCTCTGCTACACATATCCATGGATGCCGATCGATCTCCCTCTATACATAGCTAGGTCTCTCTCCTTCTCCACACATATACTAGTCGATCTACCTCCCTATAGTTAGGTCTCTGCCCCCTCCCCCCCACCGATAGTCGAACGTTGTAGGTAGGTATCCATGCCACAGAGAAAAACTGCACCTCTGCCCTCTCAAATTCCACTAGGCCAGCCACCCTGTATCTTTGACGTGGGCAAACACAAATTCGATGGCACTCTTTATCGATCGCGCAGCCACACACTTCATCCCTGTTTTTGATTCTATCGATATCTCACGCCAATGATCCCTCCACTCTCTTCTCGTGGATCGCTCCCTCTATATATGATATATCCATGACTCTGTTTCACACACATTGCATATGTTACTTTTTTGTTTGAGATATCATCGACACATTGCCTCGGTTTCACACAAACCATCTCTCTCACACCCACCCACGTACGTACCTGCACCTAAAGAAGAGGTGCACACAGGACGCACGTACTCACGTCTCGTTCCCGGCCACACCCGCGCGGGTACATGGTGGAGTTCGTTTCTATACGAAAAGGCAGCCCACGTGATAATTTGACGCATGTAGTGGTTGTTTACTCGAAGGAGGGTCGGGTACCACGCCTAGACGGAACAAAGTTCGACTTGACGCATTTGTATTAAATAAACTTATATATTCCTCCTCAATGGCGCATAGTATAGAATATAAAATGATTGCCGTGGGGAAAATGGAAAAATCCGCTCCACTATATACAACGGAGCCTGCCTGCCGGGGTTTGTCTCTCGTCACACCATCTCACACAAGGCGGCGGTGGCCTCTCTCTCTCACCGTTGGTCAGTGATCCGACCGCATCCCGTCCGCCGGCGGAAAGGGAGGATGTGCATCGTTTCTCCGTTCGACGGCGTTGAGGCAGCACGTCCCGATCTGCGGTACCCGCCGTTCTCTCTAACCAAGCTCCGGCATGGTACGGCCTTCGCCACTTGCTTGTTGCCGCAGTATGGGCAGATCCCGGCTGCCGGCACCCTCCTAGTAACATCCCGACGACACTCAGGTACAGCTTCCTCCGGCCTTGCTCCGCTGCCCATCTTCCCACGTTGCTACATGTGGATCTTCTTTAGTTGTTTGCTTAAAACGTATCTCAGCCGGCGTACTTTCCATCTTGCAATCTCGTCCTCAAACCATTTTTGATAAACCACCATGCTGCTATCTTTTCATTATTACATGGAACATGCTTCTTTTTTTTCGGCGTATGTGTCTTCAACTCGTGTTATTCGCCAGTAATTGTTTCCTTTCTACCTCTTTTTTTGCAAACAGGGCTAGCCATTTCACCTCGTTGTTATTGCAACCTTTTGGTGAACTTCACAAATCACTTTTTCTTAAGAGTGTTTTGTGCAATTCCGCCAAAATGTCACACGGACAACGTTTTTACATTTCTATGGGACTGAAGAAAGGGAGATTGGTTTTGCTATCCTCCTCATCCAACTCCTGCCTAATCTTCTCCAACAAGTAGTCAGTCCTAAAGAGAGATCACAGAGGTGATCGGCTTCTATTTGTGTGTGTTATGTTTCATCATCTAGTTCCACTATTATTGTAATCACACTGACTGGATATCTTTGCAAACAGGGATGGTCAGCTCGATTTTAGTGGAGCTGCACAAAATGATCGGATTGTGGTGTCCTCCGTACACCCCCTTTTTGGCTACAGCGCTGGGTGAAACTAGCTGCCAAGCAATGAACACTGTGCCCAGGAAATGGACCCATGCCTATGAACAACATCGATCAATTATATATTTTTCTTTATTTGTACACCTTCTCACAACTTTGTCTTCAGTTGTGATGTGAATATTGGCACTGATCTGCGAACCATTGAGATGCATTAGCATCCATGGTAGTTTCATTTGTATTTGATGGAATGTTGTAACGAGATAATCTTGAGGCAAGAGGACGCATGAATCCTAACTTGAAACCTTTTTTTCCTGCGGGAACCAAAGTTGAAACCTTCATATCATCACAGTACAATTTCATTAAAATTATGCGTACATATAAACAAATCCTGAAGGATTGATAGCAATGCCAGAAACAATTCAACTTCGTTTCGCTGACATGTGGGACATCCTTCATCCGGCTCCACCTGCCGTGTAGCAATATTGAGTGCACAACTGCAGGGAAAGATTCACCCTAGTCGTTGCGCCGCATTAGTAATGACTAGTGAGCAGTCAAATCACAGAGCCCCACCTTCGCCATAGTAAGTTGCTCGGACGAAGCAACCATCATTTCTCTGTTCCTTGAATCCGCTGGTACTCCCATATTCCCAGAGTAATAAGTTGCTCGAGCGAAGCAACCATCACTTCACCTTTCCCACAGTAAGTACCTCCTTGGGCCCACTAAAAAATCACTTTTCTCTCTCCATCAAGTGCATTTATTGTCAATCTAACCCTGTCACCGAAACACCTCTTTGGCTACAGTTAGTTCAGGGTTAGTCATGAGTTAGTCTAACCTCTAGCTAAGTTAGAGTACCAAACAGGAGCAGTATAGTACATGCAAGTTGCTCAAAGCATACAGTCAAATTCGTACGTGAAAGGATCTTTTTTCTTTTTGAAAACTGAACGTGAAAGGATCTTCGAATGATATAATTTTCAAATTATATAAAATCTTATCAATAGTCAACGGCATCCTCGAAGAATACATTGGGCCCTACTCCCTCCGTCTAGGTGTATAAGTCACCTTACGAAAACCAAATAATCCCAAAATACTTAGGCACGGTGCATTAACTCCCACCTCGTTTCTTGACATATCCACCAATAAGAGATGTGGGGCGTGCATGTTTTCAATGACTTAGACTACCAAACACGACATGCAATGGTTAGTTCATTGCATGCAATTCTATTAATTAGCAAATAAATATTAATTTCTCTCGTTTTCCCCTCTTCCTTGGTCACGGTGCACAATCTAAGATGACTTATTCACTAGACGGAGGGAGTATATAAAATCTTACCAATAGTCAAAACCAATTGTTACTACTACACCAAACAAGTTCAAAACGAGAAACTGGACCCACTCACGGCACGACATGCCTGTCTCGTTTGGTCGGTCGGTCAAAGCGCTTCCTCTTCTTGGCATGACAATAGAGTACAGTAAATTTTTTAGAATGCTCTTGGCATGTCGCTAACATGTGATGAGTTAACCGACCTCAATAGATGGCAAAAACGCCAGCCCGCCGCACTTTGAGAGAGACGAGGAGCGAGAAGCGATACGGGTTGGTGGATTACTAGAGCTAGGTGTCGCACAGAGGCCAAGAATATGGTGATAGCGTGGGTTGGCCACGTACAGTATGATGTAACTACACTGGGCTGCCGTGTTTCGTACTCTTCCGGTCTACTGTGGAGATGATTGGTTGATTTTATATCGCTAAATAATATAAAATACTATGAGTGCAGACGCTCCACCACGAGGTTCCTTGCCCCTTCTCGGTCGTCGGGAATCTATGTTCTTCCACTCTCTTTTTTTGACATGAGCTTTGTTCATCCTTTTGCCAACACGCGGGATATCTAGCATCAAGGTGCACGTGTCATGCAAGAAAATGGAGATAAGCAGTGCGTAAGTGAGTCGTGCACTACGATGGCACCTAGGGGGTGTTTGTTTCTAGGGACTTTTTGGTGTAGGGACTAGAAAAAGTCCCTCTTAGAGACTTTTTAACCAAACAGGAGGGACTACTAGGGACTAAAAGTTACTTTTTGGGACTAAATGAAGAAGACTCTCAAGGAGAGTCTTTTTTGGGACTTTTTGGGACTTTTCCAACAATGCCCCTCCCTGCACCCATTGCCCCGCCGCCCCATGGTGTTGTTTGGTTGTTATTTTTCTGTATATTAGGGGTAGCATGGTCTTTTACATGTCATTTAATAACCTCTAGGGAGGGACTAGGGACTTTTTAGTCCCTGAAAACAAACAGGAAGGGACTTTTTAGGGAGTAGTCCCTCCTGTTTGGTTAAAAAGTCTCTAAGAGGGACATTTTCTAGTCCCTACACCAAAAAGTCCCTGGAAACAAACACCCCCTGAATGACGGAGCACGGGATGGTAGCCATGGACATGGTCAACCCTTTTTGGAGACTAATGCACTACTTTTGATGTGTCCGGTCTACTCGCAAACGAGGAGAAGCTTTGCTTACTAGTAGAACACTATCGACTGTAGTACCATCATCATTGTTCGACTTTCAGAAGAGAAGGGAGAACTTAATGTTTATTTGCTAATTAATAGCATTGCATGCAATGAACTAACCACTGCATGTCGTGTTTGCTAGTCTCAAGTCATTAAAAGCATGCACACCCACATCTCTTTGCTTGATATGTCAAGAAACAAGAAACGAGGTAGAAGTTAATGCACCGTGCCTAAGTATTTTGGGATTATTTGGTTTTCGTAAGATGACACCTAGACGGAGGGAGTATTATACTTGAAGGCTACAAGGTTGGCTATAGATGACGTGGCAGTGTCATGTAGCCATCAGCTGGTTATACTATTAACCATGCTCTTATAATACTCCTATATTTAGGAATGGAGGGAGTAGTTGGCATGCATGACACTACCTATAATACTCCCATTACAACCAGCCTGGTAGAATTAAAATACCTAATCTAAATGGTCGCCGCCTGATCTCTTTGTCCTCCTCCAGCATCCGGCAGAAGAAGAATCGAGCAAGACACCGGCTGTATTCGCCGGTGTCGCCTCGGCGGTGGCCTTCATGGGATACAACGGCGGCGGCCTCCTGTGTTCTACTTTTCCACGATGATGGCGGCGGGCGGGCACGTGCTGCCCGTCACCTCGTCCACATCCGCGTAGCCGCATCACCTCGTCGACATCCGCGGCGGCTTCTTTCTCTGCCTGCATGTCGCGGCTACGTGCGCGTCGACAGCGGATGGTGTAGTCGCAGACACTAGAGGCACTGTACAACGCGGCGGCGTCGAGGGCGGCGACGATGCCCATGCCGCCGTGCTCCCCAACAAGCCGGCGTGGAGCAAGTCGGCACTCTTCCTTGAGCTGTATTGGAGAGGCCAGCTGCGGAACCACGCGCTGGCTTAGTGCGGCAACTACCTCCAACGGGCTAGGCTAGGTAGGTGGAGAAGCGAGCTGCCGGGCTCAGCGGGCCACCCAGACGGCTTTTATGAAGGAGAAATGCTCTTCCTGCTCGTCGGATGCTGCCGCAAGAGTGGACAAAATGGTGGAAGGAGGAGCTTGGTCGGCGTCCTGCTTCTGAACGGACGTGTGTGGCCGGAGTTGGTTTCTCGCATTCCACGCGGGTTTCTATATCTATATCTATATCTATACTACTATATAGTGTACCAATTTTAAGTAGGACTAAGAACATCAATCATAACCGTTGATCTTCTAAATCCAACGGCCAATATCAGTAGGATTCGCATGAACAGTACACTGCTGCTACCTCACCTGTGTTCTAGAACAATCAAGACGGAGGGATGTGATGGTTGCTTGTCCGTTTATTTTACCAGGCCACTTATTAGTGGTTGGGTTTTGTGATATGACGGCTTTACTACCGCGAGACTCGCGTGCAGCACCGCCCTCTACATTAGTACTACATGGTCGTGGTTTATTAGTCCCCCATTGAATTTGACTGAAGATTTAACTGACAAAATGTTAGTGCATGTCAAGAAAAACTATATCGTTGGATTAGTATTTGAACATAGTTTTCAATGATATAATTTTAGGTGACATGCATCAGCATTTAACGTACTATATATAATGTTAGCTCAATTTTTGGTCGTACTAATCTATAGTAAGGTGCCCTTGCGTTGCACGAAACAGTGAAATGCATTGATCGGGGAGTTGTTTATTTTGACAAAGGATGTGGGGCTCATCTCATGTGTAACGGGTATCGATAGGTTTCTTCGAAGGGTGTGGCTAGGTCTCAGTCCAAGTCTCAGTCAAATGCAACGGAAGCAGCACCGTTGGCGTTGAGGTTGTCGCCCATGTCGTTGAGGAAGAGGTTGCCGAGGTCGGGGAAGAAGTCGTCGTTGGTGAAGTAGTCGCTACCAGCAGTCGCGAGAGTGCGCTCCTCAAATTTCAACAGCGCCTGCCGAATGGAGCGCGGGAGGGAGTGGTTGTAGGGGACGTTGCGGCCGGCGAATGGAGCGCAGGAGTAGCCCATGAAGCAGTAGATGGTGCTCCACCCTAGTCTCTACTCTTATCTCTATCTCTACTACTCTTCTTTGTTTTTTATAATATACTAGTAGTAGCTGTCAAATCAAATAGTACTGCGCCGTCCGCTGCACGCCCGGCTGAACACGCCTCCTCGCCTCCATCAAACCCCTCTGTTAAACCCGCATAACTAGCTCATAACTAGCTCCAATGGGCTGTGTTGCCACATGACCACCAGATGGTTTGATTGAGCCCAGTCGAGATGGTTTAGTAGGAGAATGTGGTTATTTCTCAAAAAAAAGAACACGTGAAAAAAGTGAAGCAACGTGCAATTCTTTTTAAATGAACGTACAGTTTTATGGCATGAATACTACTTCCCGCTTTTACAATATTGAACTAATATCAGCATTTATACATCACTATAATTTCATTTTCTTTGAATCTATTAGCACATATATTACTTCTTTTCCCTTTTTACCAAAATCACTCTGTTATATTAAGACGTGCCTTGCACGTGTATACATACTAGTAAATGTTGGTTTTTGAATGCGGCGAGGAGGTGGGTACAACTGGGAGTGCAGCGGGCGGCACCCTGGGCCGACGCGCCGCTTCAAATGGCGGATGCAGTGAGAGGTCGCGTCCGCCCTGACCCCCTTGATGGTGCACGTCATCTTGTGTCCAGACCTGAGATGCCATGTGTACTAAATAAATGACTCCAAGCTCGACCACCGTGATGCAAGAGGTGTGAGCCGAGGAACACTGTTGGAGACACCCTCCTCGTCATCATCTGAGTCCTAGAAGATCCCACCCACATCATCATTAGGCATGCAGCCGCCTTCATAGACAATGTGCGCAGAAGGAGTAGAGGCGACTGGGGACGCACCATGTCCTGGGCACTCCGTACGTGCTCGTGTGCGTGCAGTCTGCGTGCTTTTCCATCGGTGCTAGCTCTAAGGCCGAGGCTGCGGTCATCTTCGCCTCCGGCTAGTCGTTGAGCAACGACGGCAAAGAGGTGCTGCAAGAGATGCGTAGGCTCCGTTGTGTGTGAGCTTCGTCGTAGCATGACGAACCGGACGTCACCGCAGATGGCGCATGCCTCCATGCAGCCGAGTGTGTGTGCATGCATGTGTTATTCACGTGCATTCGTGGCCGAGTGTGTGTGCATGCATGTGTTGTGTACGTGTGTTGTGTGCTCCATGCTGTGCGCGTTTGTGCATGAGTTGGATCGGCATGAGTTAGTGCGTTGGCGTGTGTACATGCGTGGCTGCATGCGTCCTGTACATGCGTGGCTTCTTGCGTGGTTATCAATATAAACTAATA
Organism: Triticum aestivum; assembly: GCF_018294505.1. Lineage (NCBI taxonomy): Eukaryota > Viridiplantae > Streptophyta > Magnoliopsida > Poales > Poaceae > Triticum > Triticum aestivum. Next base: position 363,564,492 of record NC_057802.1, on the reverse strand, counting down.
AAATATCTTCAACTTAGCATCCTGATGTATCATCTCTAGTGGTTAGCGAAGAGTTCATGTTCTTTTATTTGTTTATAGGCGGGCAGGCGGCAAAAAACAGGGGAAAACGTGCAAGGTTCCTTGCAGACGCTCCACCGCGAGGTTCCTTGCTCCTTCTCGGTCGTCGGGAATCTATGTTCTTCCACTCTTTTTTTACGTGAGCTTTGTTCATCCTTTTGCCAACACGCGAGACATCTAGCATCAAGGTGCACGTGTCATGCAAGAAAATGGAGATAATCAGATAAGCAGTGCGTAAGTGAGTCGTTCACTTCGATGGCACCTACTCCTATACGCAATATTTTTTCTCCTCGATGGCACGTGAATAGTGCACGTACTCAACGACGGAGCACGGCATGGTAGCCATGACATGGTCAGCCCTTTTTTGGAGAGAGTACGTACTAAATAACCTTGATGTGTCCCGTCAACTCGCAGAACAACGAGAAGCCTGCTTACTACGCCTTCTCCCTCGCCAACGCGTGCATGGTGGCTCTCAGCACGAGGAGAAACTTTTGCTTACAAGCGGTGGACGTGCAACAGTTCATTTGGTGTCAGATTGCCAGAAGTACTACTGTAGTACCACCATTATTGTTCGACTTCCGGAAGAGGCGAAGAGCCAAGCGCAAGGCTAGCCATAGTGGGAGTAACATAAGTAGGAGTACCTCCTTTTTCATTCTAGAAACAACCACACGTGAATATTGGACGGTAGCAGCACAACAACTGAATCAAAAATCGAAACCTTCCCGCCCGGTGCCAGCTGAGCCCGCCGCTCCACATTGATGGCAAGTCAGGGCGACGCGACCTCTCACTGCTTCCGCCGTTGAAGCGGCGCGCCGACCGAGGGCACCGCCCGCTGCACGCCCGGCATTTCAGACTACACATACTTTGTGAGACAAAAGGTGGGGCCATTATTAATGATATACTCCCTCCGTCCCATAATGTAAGATGTTTTTTGACACTACACTAGTATCAAAAAACGTCTTACATTATGGGACGGAGGGAGTAGTATTATACTAAAGGGACTAACTATTGTAAGCAGGCTCCGTATTAGGTTGGTTCTAGATGATGTGTCAACTTCATATAGCCAGATGTTGGCTATACTATTAACCATGCTCTAAGTGTGGTGTGAGTGGAAAATTATTAAGTCATTAATTAAATTAACGGGCGCCTTAATTACGCAGCCGTTTCTGATTCTTTGGATGGTGGGGCTATTATTGACTTGGACGTGGGGTTTGGGCCAAAGGCCTACTATTATACTACTTGGTCTTACTCGCACGACCGACCTGACAGGCTCTACCCTAGCTGTCGCTGTATCATATGGTTTCGCACCATTCCAGATCTTAGCGCCGCCACGCAATTCTTCTCCATCCCTCCTTCCGGCGTGCACCGCGAGAAGGGACAGCAGTCCTCCGAACCCCGCCTTTCGTGATCCTGTACGGGAGAGGGGCGATCAGGTTTTTGGGGAGCACACTCTTGTGACTGCTGCCAGCGACGACTTCCTCAACGACAGCCTTCTTACCCGACCTCGGTAACCTCTTCATCAACGACATGAGTGACAACATGAACCACAGCGGTTCTGCTCCCGTTGTACAGTATGTGATTCTGTCCTCCTGGTTTAGTCTGCATCATTACTTTGATATTTGCAATTGTCGTCATGATCTATTTACTGTTGATTTGGATTACATCTCATAGTAAATTGCTCATATATTCAACAATCCAATCCAAAAACCTGATTATAGGCAATTTACTCCGAGTGGTTTTGCTGCGCTTTTGAAGCCGCCTACTTTTAAGGGGGTGCAGTATAAAAGGTGGCGCACAAGAGCAGTATATTGGTTTCAGATCATGTACTGCTATGAAGCCACTAAGGGTAAGCCTGAGGGCGATCTTAATCCTACACAGCAGGAAGCTTTTGAGAACATGGATACCCTCTTCAAAGCCGCCCTGCTAAGTGTTCTTGACGATTCCATTGTGGATTCATATATGTCGTTTGACAGCGGCAAAGACATGTGGGCTGCGCTCGAGGCCACGTTTGGGGCCTCAGGCGCTGGCAACGAGTTGTACGTCATGGAGAAATTCTGTGACTACAAGATGACTGATGAGCGCTCTGTTGTTCAGCAGACTCATGAGATACAGTCACTCGCTAAGGAACTTGAGTACTTGAAGTGTGTGTTGCCGGACAAATTTGTTGCTGGGACCATCATTGCCAAGCTTTCACCTTCGTGGAATGATTTTGCTACTTCTCTGAAAAACAAGAGGCATGAGTTTTCCGTTTCGGGTCTCATTAGCACTCTTCATTTTGAAGAGAAGGCGAGAGCAAAAGACACACGTGCTTGGGTCACACACATGCTTGGGTCGCTGAGGGAGCTTCTAGTGCCCACATGGTACACGAGAAGAACTCCAGCCCAACCAGCCCCAAAACAACAAGAACAAATCTCAGGGGAAAGGCAAGTTTGATGCAAAGAACAAGCCGTCACATTCTACCAACTTCAAGAAGAATTCTCATAATGGGAAGGGATACAAACCTCAATTTTGGTAGCACCGCACAAAACTTATATGGCTGCATCTACCTGTTGTCAGCTAACCTAATGGTGCTCTAGGTATTTGTTGAGGATATAGACCTTAGAGTCACCCGCCAGGAGGGGCCGGGTTACTTATAAAGGTCATTGCCAGAAGCCCGGCGCCAAGCTTGAAGACGGTGGGCCAAAGATGGGCTTAAGACCCGGATATGGCTTAAGGCCCGTAGTTACAATCATTATCATGGTAGAACTTGTAGTGTAAGGCAAGAATAGTTGAGAGTCCGAGCCGGACACTCTTATGAGCCGGCCGGGATTCTGAGAGCTGCTGGGCGTCAGCCTCCCTATATAAAGGGACGACCCGGCAGCGGTTTAGGGACGAGCAAGATCTCATCGAGAGCCAGGCATAGCAGTTTAGCTCCCTGGTCATCGAAACCCTAATCAATACCACCTCAAACTGGACATAGGCTTTTACCTTCACCGTAAGGGGCCGAACTAGTATAAACCCTCGTGTTCCTCGTCCCACTTAACCCCTTCAAGCTTCCTAGTTGCGATGGCTCCACGACTAAGTCCTAGTTCGAGGACATCTGCCGTGACAATTCCACGACAGTTGGCGCCCACCGTGGGGCCAGCGCACGGTGGATTTGAGTTCTTGAAGGGCAGCTTCGAAGGGCTCAAGGGACACGCTGTGGGCCGGATGACCAAGAGTCGTCGCGGCAAGCTCTACATCGACGATGCAAACTGGGGCCCCGACGCCGGCTCAATTGAGTACGGGTACCGGGTCCCCTTCGGCGGAATTCATGTTTTCATTGGCAGGATTGGTGAGCCGGGCCCTGAGCCGGATCTCTACGTCGATCTCATCGAGACGGCTCAGCGTGCACGACCCGCCCGGGCCCGGCCTGCCTTAAGGCATGCTTTTGTGGATGTATCCATGGAGGGCCCTCTGATCGATCTGGATCTGGTGATGAGGCGGCCGCCGGCTCTGACGGCGAGTCGTCCACCGACGAGTCAAACTCGTTGTATCAACTTCAAGATGGCAGGCTCATTGGTTGTTCCGATGGTGACAGTATTCCGGACCCGTTTGAGCTGTCAAGTCAGGTTGGAGTCTTCATGGCCGGTGCACAGCCTGTTCAGAACCCTGCTGCTGGAGCGAAAACCCGGTGCCCTCGCCGGCTCAGGTGCTAATGGATCTCACGGACAAGATGACGGCCCTGTTAACCGCCACGATTGACCCGGCGGATCAAGCTCAGCATGATGCGGAGGTGGCGCAGTTAAAATTGGATCTGGTGAAAGCCAAGGAGGATCTGGCAGCGGAAGGGATCAGGATGGCTGCGGAAAGGGCGGCTCTCGACGCCCAAACCCAGTTGATTCAAGCGCAGTCCTTCCGGCTCACGATGGATCAGAACGCGTCCAATGAAGTCATGAGAAGGAGGCATCAAAAGGCCCAATCTCGACTCCCTCCGGTTTACGATCCACGCAACCTCTTCAACACGCCAGGTGCAGGGTCTAGTAACCCGCCAGGGGTCATAGTGCCCGGGTCTGGGACCCCTATTCAGCCACAAGTGATGGGGCCTCCTCAGATGCCCCCTGCCCTGCCTCAGTACGTGCCAATACCCCCGGGTCATTATAATAACCCGCTTGAGAACATGGTCGCCGCGGCGGCACGGCTGGCGGCTCTCCCAGTTGACGGCGACTCTCCGACGGCTATTGAAACCCGCCGGGTCAGGGAACTCCTTCAGACAGCGCTGGCGCAGCAAGAGGCGTACTCCTACAGCCGGGACAGGATCCACTCGACCCCTCGTCCAGGCCGGAGCCCGAGTTACAGGAGGCACATGGTCTCAGCGACCGGCTCAAGTAACGTCCAACGCCATGACCCGCTGAAGGAAATATGCCCTAGAGGAAATAATAAAGTATTATATATTTCCTTATATCATGATAAATGTTTATTATTCATGCTAGAATTGTATTAACCGGAAACATAATACATGTGTGAATACATAGACAAACAGAGTGTCACTAGTATGCCTCTACTTGACTAGCTCGTTAATCAAAGATGGTTATGTTTCCTAGCCATAGACATGAGTTGTCATTTGATTAACGAGATCACCTCATTAGGAGAATGACGTGATTGACTTGACCCATTCCGTTAGCTTAGCACCCGATCGTTTAGTATGTTGCTATTGCTTTCTTCATGACTTATACATGTTCCTATGACTATGAGATTATGCAACTCCCGTTTACCGGAGGAACACTTTGTGTGCTACCAAACGTCACAACGTAACTGGGTGATTATAAAGGTGCTCTACATGTGTCTCCAAAGGTACTTGTTGGGTTGGCGTATTTCGAGATTAGGATTTGTCACTCCGATTGTCGGAGAGGTATCTCTGGGCCCATTCGGTAATGCACATCACTATAAGCCTTGCAAGCATTGTGACTAATGAGTTAGTTGCGGGATGATGTATTACGGAACGAGTAAAGAGACTTGCCGATAACGAGATTGAACTAGGTATCGAGATACCGACGATCGAATCTCGGGCAAGTAACATACCAATGACAAAGGGAACAACGTATGTTGTTATGCGGTCTGACCGATAAAGATCTTCGTAGAATATGTGGGAGCCAATATGGGCATCCAGGTCCCGCTATTGGTTATTGACCGGAGACGTGTCTCGGTCATGTCTACATAGTTCTCGAACCCGTAGGGTCCGCACGCTTAAAGTTACGATGACAGTTTTATTATGAGTTTATGTATGTTGATGTACCGAAGGAGTTCGGAGTCCCGGATGAGATCGGGGACATGACGAGGAGTCTCGAAATGGTCGAGACGTAAAGATCGATATATTGGACGACTATATTCGGACTTCAGAAAGGTTCCGAGTGATTCGGGTATTTTTCGGAGTACCGGAGAGTTACGGGAATACGTATTGGGCCTTATTGGGCCATACGGGAAAGAAGGAAAAGGGCCTCAAGGTGGCCGCACCCCTCCCCTTGGTCTGGTCCGAATTGGACTAGGGAAGGGGGGCGCCCCCTTCCTTCCTTCTCTTTTTCCCTTCCTCTTTTCCTATTCCATATGGGAGGTGGAATCCTACTAGGACTAGGGAGTCATAGTAGGACTCCACACTTGGTGCGCCCCCTCCTAGGGCCGGCCTCGTCCTCCCTTGCTCCTTTATATACGGGGGCAGGGGGCACCCCATGGACACACTTGATATACGATATTTTAGCCGTGTGCGGTGCCCCCCTCCACCAGATTACACCTCGATAATACCGTCGCAGAGCTTAGGCGAAGCCCTGCGTCGGTGGAACATCATCATCGTCACCACGTCGTCGTGCTGACGAAACTCTCCCTCAACACTCGGCTGGATCGGAGTTTGAGGGACGTCATCGAGCTGAACGTGTGTAGAACTCGGAGGTGTCGTACGTTCGGTACTTGATCGGTCGGATCGTGAAGACGTACGACTACATCAACCGCGTTATGATAACGCTTCCGCTGTCGGTCTACGAGGGTACGTGGACAACACTCTCCCCTCTCGTTGCTATGCATCACCATGATCTTGCGTGTGCGTAGGAATTTTTTTGAAATTACTACGTTCCCCTACAGTGGCATCCGAGCCTGGTTTTATGCGTTGATGCTATGCACGAGTAGAACAGAAGTGAGTTGTGGGCGATATAAGTCATACTGCTTACCAGCATGTCATACTTTGGTTCAGCGGTATTGTGAGATGAAGCGGCCCGGACCGACATTACGCGTACGCTTACGCGAGACTGGTTTCACCGTTCGGAGCACTCGTTGCTTAAAGGTGACTGGCGGGTGTCTGTCTCTCTCACTTTAGTTGAACCGAGTGTGGCTACGCCCGGTCCTTGCGAAGGTTAAAACAGCACCAACTTGACAAACTATCGTTGTGGTTTTGATGCGTAGGTAAGAACGGTTCTTGCTAAGCCCGTAGCAGCCACGTAAAATATGCAACAACAAAGTAGAGATCGTCTAACTTGTTTTTGCAGGGCATGTTGTGATGTGATATGGTCAGACATGATGTGATATAATGTGTTGTATGAGATGATCATGTTTTGTAACCGAGTTATCGGCAACTGGCAGGAGCCATATGGTTGTCGCTTTATTGTATGAGATGCAATCGCCATGTAATAGTTTTACTTTATCACTAAACGGTAGCGATAGTCGTAAAAGCAATAAGTTGGCGAGACGACAACGATACTACGATGGAGATCAAGGTGTCGAGCCGGTGACGATGGTGATCATGATGGTGCTTCGGAGATGGAGATCACAAGCACAAGATGATGATGGCCATATCATATCACTTATATTGATTGCATGTGATGTTAATCCTTTATGCATCTTATCTTGCTTTGATTGACGGTAGCATTATAAGATGATCTCTCACTAAAATTTCAAGATAAAAGTGTTCTCCCTGAGTATGCACCGTTGCAAAAGTTCTTCGTGCTGAGACACCACGTGTTAATCGGGTGTGATAGGCTCTACGTTCAAATACAACGGGTGCAAAACAGTTGCACACGCGGAATACTCAGGTTAAACTTGACAAGCCTAGCATATGTACAGATATGGCCTCGGAACACAGAGACCGAAAGGTCGAGCGTGAATCATATAGTAGATATGATCAACATAGCGATGTTCACCATTGAAACTACTCCATCTCACGTGTTAATCGGACATGGTTTAGTTGCTTTGGATCACGTAATCACTTAGATGATTAGAGGGATGTCTATCAAAGTGGGAGTTCTTAAGTAATATGATTAATTGAACTTAAATTTATCATGAACTTAGTCCTGATAGTATTTTGCAAATTATGTTGTAGATCAATAGCTCGCGTTGTTGCTTCCCTGTGTTTATTTTTGATATGTTCCTAGAGAAAAATTATGTTGAAAAATGTTAGTAGCAAAGATGCGGATTGGATCCGTGATCTGAGGATTATCCTCATTGCTGCACAGAAAAATTATGTCCTTGATGCACCGCTAGGTGACAGACCTATTGCAGGAGCAGATGCAGACGTTATGAACGTTTGGCTAGCTCAATATGATGACTACTTGATAGTTTAGTGCACCATGCTTAACGGCTTAGAATCGGGACTTCAAAGACGTTTGAACGTCATGGACCATATAAGATGTTCCAGGAGTTGAAGTTAATATTTCAAGCAAATACCCGAGTTGAGAGATATGAAGTCTCCAACAAGTTCTATGGCTAAAAGATGGAGGAGAATCGCTCAACTAGTGAGCATGTGCTCAGATTGTCTGGGTACTACAATCGCTTGAATCAAGTGGGAGTTAATCTTCCAGATAAAATAGTGATTGACAGAATTCTCTAGTCACCATCACCAAGTTAGTAGAACTTCGTGATGAACTATAATATGCAAGGGATGACGAAAGTAATTCCCGAGCTCTTCGTGATGCTGAAATCGATGAAGGTAGAAATCAAGAAAAACATCAAGTGTTGATGGTTAACAAGACAACTAGTTTCAAGAAAAGGGCAAAGGGAAGAAGGGGAACTTCAAAAAGAATGGCAAGCAAGTTGCTACTCAAGTGAAGAAGCCCAAGTCTGTACCTAAGCCTGAGACTAAGTGCTTCTACTGCAAAGGGACTGGTCACTGGAGGCGGAACTGCCCCAAGTATTTGGTGGATAAGAAGGATGGCAAAGTGAACAAAGGTATATTGGATATACATGTTATTGATGTGTACTTACTAATGTTTATAGCAACCCCTTAGTATTTGATACTGGTTCAGTTGCTAAAGAGTAGTAACTCGAAAACGGGAGTTGCAGAATAAACAGAGACTAGTAAAAGGCGAGGTGACGATGTGTGTTGGAAGTAGTTCCAAGATTGATATGATCATCATCGCACACTCCCTATACTTTCGGGATTAGTGTTGAAACTAAATAAGTGTTATTTGGTGTTTGCGTTGAGCATGAATATGATTTGATCATGTTTATTGCAATACGGTTATTCATTTAAGTTAGAGAACAATTGTTGTTCTGTTTACATGAATAAAAACCTTTTATGGTCATACACACCAACGAAAATGGTTTGTTGGATCTCGATCGTAGTGATACACATATTCATAATAATGAAGCCAAAAGATGCAAAGTTAATAATGATAGTGCAACTTATTTGTGGCACTGCCGTTTAGGTCATATTGGTGTAAAGCGCATGAAGAAACTCCATACTGATGGGATTTTGGAATCACTTGATTATGAATCACTTGATGCTTGCGAACCGTGCCTCATGGGCAAGATGACTAAAACGCCGTTCTCCGGAACTATGGAGAGAGCAACAGATTTGTTGGAAATCATACATACAGATGTATGTGGTCCGATGAATATTAAGGCTCGTAGCAGGTACCATTATTTTCTGACCTTCACAGATGATTTGAGCAGATATGGGTATATCTGCTTGATGAAACATAAGTCTGAAACATTTGAAAAGTTCAAAGAATTTCAGAGCGAAGTGGAAAATCATCGTGACAAGAAAATAAAGTTTCTATGATCTGATCATAGAGAAGAGTATTTGAGTTACGAGTTTGGCCTTCAGTTAAAACAATGTGAAATAGTTTCACTACTCATGCCACCTCGAACACCATGGTGTAATGGTGTGTCCGAACGTCGTAATCGTACTTTATTAGATATGGTGCGATATATGATGTATCTTACCGATCTACCACTATCGTTTTGGGGTTATGCATTAAAGACAGCTGCATTCACGTTAAATAGGGCACCATCAAAATCCGTTGAGACGACGCCTTATGAACTGAGGTTTAGCAAGAAACCAAAGTTGTCGTTTCTTAAAAGTTTGGGGTTGCGATGCTTATGTGAAAATGTTTCGTCCTGATAAGCTCAAACCCAAATCGGAGAAATATGTCTTCATAGGATACCCAAAGGAGACAGTTGGGTACACCTTCTATCACAGATCCGAAGGCAAGACATTCGTTGCTAAGAATGGATCCTTTCTAGAGAAGGAGTTTCTCTCGAAAGAAGTGAGTGGGAGGAAAGTAGAACTTGATGAGGTAACTGTACCTGCTCTCTTATTGGAAAGTAGTTCATCACAGAAATCTGTTTCTGCGACATCTACACCAAGTAGTGAGGAAGTTAATGATAATGATCATGAAACTTCAGATCAAGTTATTACTGAACTTCGTAGGTCAACTAGATCAAGATCCGCACCAGAGTGGTACGGTAATCCTGTTCTGGAGGTTATGTTACTAGACCATGACGAACCTACGAACTATGAAGAAGCGATGGTGAGCCCAGATTCCACAAAATGGCTTGAGGCCATGAAATCTGAGATGAGATCCATGTATGAGAACAAAGTGTGGACTTTGGTTGACTTGCCCGATGATCGGCAAGCAATTGAGAATAAATGGATCTTCAAGAGGAAGACGGACGCTGATAGTAGTGTTACCATCTACAAAGCTAGAATTGTCGAAAAAAGGTTTTCGACAAGTTCAAAGTGTTGACTACGATGAGAGTTTCTCACTCGTATCTATGCTTAAGTCTGTCCGAATCATGTTAGCAATTGCCGCATTTTATGAAATATGGAAAATGGATAAACAAAACTGCATTCCTTAATGGATTTATTAAAGAAGAGTTGTATATGATGCAACCAGAAGGTTTTGTCAATCCTAAAGGTGCTAACAAAATATGAAAGCTCCAGCGATCCATCTATGGACTGGTGCAAGCATCTCGGAGTTGGAATATACACTTTGATAAGTTGATCAAAGAATATAGTGTTATACAGACTTGCGGTGAAGCCTGTATTTACAAGAAAGTGAGTGGGAGCACTACAGCATTTCTGATAAGTATATGTGAATGACATATTGTTGATCGGAAATAATGTAGAATTATTCTGCAAAGTATAAAGGAGTGTTTGAAAGAAGTTTTTCAAAGATAGACCTCGGTAAAGCTGCTTACATATTGAGCATCAAGATCTATAGAGATAGATCAAGACGCTTGATAAGTTTTTTTCAATGAGTACATACCTTAACAAGATTTTGAAGTAGTTCAAAATAGAACAATCAAAGAAAGAGTTCTTGCCTGTGTTACAAGGTGTGAAATTGAGTAAGACTCAAAGCCCGACCACGGCAGAAGATAGAAAGAGAATGAAAGTCATTCCCTATGCCTTGGCCATAGGTTCTATAAAGTATGCCATGCTGTGTACCATATCTATTGTATACCCTACACTGATTTTGGCAAGGGAGTACAATAGTGATCTAGGAGTAGATCACTGGACAGCGGTCAAAATTATCCTTAGTGGAATAAGGATATGTTTCTCGATTATGGAAGTGACAAAAGGTTCATCGTAAAGGGTTACGTCGATGCAAGTTTTGACACTAAATCTAGATGACTCTGAGTCTCGGTCTAGATACATATTGAAAGTGGGAGCAATTAGCTAGAGTAGCTCCGTGCAGAGCATTGTAGACATAGAAATTTGCAAAATACTTACGGATCTGGATGTGACAGACCCGTTGACTAAAATTATCTCACAATCAAAACATGATCACACCTTAGTACTCTTTGGGTGTTAATCACATAGCGATGTGAACTAGATTATTGACTCTAGTAAACCCTTTGAGTGTTGGTCACATAGAGATGTGAACTATGGGTGTTAATCACATGGTGATGTGAATTATTGATGTTAAATCACATGGCGATGTGAACTAGATTATTGACTCTAGTGCAAGTGGGAGACTGAAGGAAATATGCCCTAGAGGAAATAATAAAGTATTATATATTTCCTTATATCATGATAAATGTTTATTATTCATGCTAGAATTGTATTAACCGGAAACATAATACATGTGTGAATACATAGACAAACAGAGTGTCACTAGTATGCCTCTACTTGACTAGCTCGTTAATCAAAGATGGTTATGTTTCCTAGCCATAGACATGAGTTGTCATTTGATTAACGAGATCACCTCATTAGGAGAATGACGTGATTGACTTGACCCATTCCGTTAGCTTAGCACCCGATCGTTTAGTATGTTGCTATTGCTTTCTTCATGACTTATACATGTTCCTATGACTATGAGATTATGCAACTCCCGTTTACCGGAGGAACACTTTGTGTGCTACCAAACGTCACAACGTAACTGGGTGATTATAAAGGTGCTCTACATGTGTCTCCAAAGGTACTTGTTGGGTTGGCGTATTTCGAGATTAGGATTTGTCACTCCGATTGTCGGAGAGGTATCTCTGGGCCCATTCGGTAATGCACATCACTATAAGCCTTGCAAGCATTGTGACTAATGAGTTAGTTGCGGGATGATGTATTACGGAACGAGTAAAGAGACTTGCCGATAACGAGATTGAACTAGGTATCGAGATACCGACGATCGAATCTCGGGCAAGTAACATACCAATGACAAAGGGAACAACGTATGTTGTTATGCGGTCTGACCGATAAAGATCTTCGTAGAATATGTGGGAGCCAATATGGGCATCCAGGTCCCGCTATTGGTTATTGACCGGAGACGTGTCTCGGTCATGTCTACATAGTTCTCGAACCCGTAGGGTCCGCACGCTTAAAGTTACGATGACAGTTTTATTATGAGTTTATGTATGTTGATGTACCGAAGGAGTTCGGAGTCCCGGATGAGATCGGGGACATGACGAGGAGTCTCGAAATGGTCGAGACGTAAAGATCGATATATTGGACGACTATATTCGGACTTCGGAAAGGTTCCGAGTGATTCGGGTATTTTTCGGAGTACCGGAGAGTTACGGGAATACGTATTGGGCCTTATTGGGCCATACGGGAAAGAAGGAAAAGGGCCTCAAGGTGGCCGCACCCCTCCCCTTGGTCTGGTCCGAATTGGACTAGGGAAGGGGGGCGCCCCCTTCCTTCCTTCTCTTTTTCCCTTCCTCTTTTCCTATTCCATATGGGAGGTGGAATCCTACTAGGACTAGGGAGTCATAGTAGGACTCCACACTTGGTGCGCCCCCTCCTAGGGCCAGCCTCGTCCTCCCTTGCTCCTTTATATACGGGGGCAGGGGGCACCCCATGGACACACTTGATATACGATATTTTAGCCGTGTGCGGTGCCCCCCTCCACCAGATTACACCTCGATAATACCGTCGCGGAGCTTAGGCGAAGCCCTGCGTCGGTGGAACATCATCATCGTCACCACGTCGTCGTGCTGACGAAACTCTCCCTCAACACTCGGCTGGATCGGAGTTCGAGGGACGTCATCGAGCTGAACGTGTGTAGAACTCGGAGGTGCCGTACGTTCGGTACTTGATCGGTCGGATCGTGAAGACGTACGACTACATCAACCGCGTTATGATAACGCTTCCGCTGTCGGTCTACGAGGGTACGTGGACAACACTCTCCCCTCTCGTTGCTATGCATCACCATGATCTTGCGTGTGCGTAGGAATTTTTTTGAAATTACTATGTTCCCCTACACCCGCCCCCTGGCTGTGGCCTGGCTCATAATGGAGCCTTTCACGCAGCCGACCAGGACAGAGCGCGGCAAGAGGCAGAGCAGGTGCCTCAGTTGACGGCTTACCAGACTCCCCCGGCTTACCCGACGGCTTCCGTCGACGTGGGTATCCCTACCAAGACTGGGGGTGTCCCTTGTTTAGTGCCAGCTATCCGCAATGAACGTCTACCCAAGGATTTCAAAGGCCCTAGGAAGGTGCCTAATTACACGGCAGACTTACAACCCGCAGCCTGGATCGAGAGTTACGAGATGGCCATGGAACTGCTGGAGGTCAGTGAGGCGGCAATGGCCAAGTACTTCACCATGATGTTAGATGGGACTGCCCGCACTTGGTTGAAAGGGCTACCACCGAATTCCATCGGGTCTTGGGCTGGGCTGAAAGCCCGTTTCATCCAAAACTTCAAGGATACCTGTAGGCAGTCTATGTCAATTGTGGATTTGACTAACTGCAAGCAGCAGGAGGGTGAGTCCACGACACATTGGGTTCGCCGGGTTAAGGAGATCATACATTCGTCAGATAAGATGGATGCCGGCTCAGCAGTCTTAATGTTGGAGCAGAATTGTCGTTTTGTGCCCCTGAAGATGAAACTCGGGCGGCTTAAGCGCGACTGCAATGATATGGGTACACTGATGGCGGCTCTTGTCAAGTACGCCGATTCTGATGGTACCAAGGACCCCGCTTCAGATGATGAAAGGACAGGGAAGGGAAAGAAGAACGGCAATGGCAAGGGTCCTCAGCATAACCCGGGGAACCAAGGAGGAGGCAAGCGCAAGGCCGATGGCAGCCTAGAGTTTGTAGCCAACGCCAGCTCACAAGGTAATAACCAGCGACGCAAGGGGAGGCCCCCTCCCCGAGGCGGCGGGTCAGGCCCGACGCTGGAGCAGCTGTTGAATGAGCCTTGTCCAAGGCATGGCTCTAGAGAGAAGCCAGCGACTCATCTATGGAAGGATTGTGCAATCATGAAGGCCTTTAAGAATTACAATGGCCCGGGCGGCGGCTCAGGCGCCGGCGGTTTTCATGGCCCGGGCGGCGGCTCAAATTCTAATCCTCAGAACGGTCAAGGGGGCTTTAATCAGCAGTCTGGCCAGGGTCATCAACAGCAGCAGGGGGTTATCAGACCAATCCAAAGCAGCTTAGCGGTGGACAGTACCATGTATTTACCACCAGTCTGTGTAAGCGAGATCAGAAGCTTCATAAGAGGGCTGTGAATGCTGTTGAGCCGGCGGTTCCACGCTACTTGCGGTGGTCTGAGCAGCCTATAGTATGGAGTAGAGAGGATCACCCTCCCCGGGTGGACAATCCGGGTCACTTGGCCTTAGTGGTGGCTCCTCAGGTGGGAGGATATAAGTTCACTAAGGTGCTCATGGATGGAGGCAGCAGCATCAACATCCTCTATTATGAGACTTTTCGCCGTATGGGGTTGGTTGATAAGAACCTCAGCCAGTCAAACACTATCTTCCATGGTGTGGTACCTGGTAAGTCGGCTTATCCAGTCGGCAAGATCGAGTTGGAAGTGGCCTTTGGAGATGAGAACAACTACAGGGTGGAAAAATTGACCTTCGAGGTGGTCAAGATAAGAAGTCCGTACCATGCTATATTTGGGCGGCCGGCTTACGCCAAGTTCATGGCACGGCCGTGTTACGTGTATTTACAGCTCAAGATGCCGGGTCATAATGGGACCATTACGGTTCATGGAAGCCGGAAGGTGGCTCTGGAGTGTGAGGAAGGCGATGCAGCTTATGCAGAATCTGTTTGCGCAACAGAGGAGTTGAAATTTTACAAAGACAATGTTGACCCAACTGATATGACCTCTCTGAAAAAGCCGACTACGGAGCATGAGCCGGCAATGAAATTTAAGTCGGCCGATGAGACTAAACTTGTTGATTTCGTTCCAGGAGATTCATCTCAGCAATTTAGCATCAGTGCCAATCTGGATCCAAAATAGGAAAGCGCGCTCATCGAGTTCATCCGTGAGAATAGAGACATCTTCGCATGGAAACCTTCTGACATGCCAGGTGTACCTAGAGAACTCGCTGAGCACACTCTCAATGTTGATCCGAAATTTAAGCCGGTCAGGCAGTTCCTTCGGCGGTTCAATGAGGAGAGGAGGAAAGCTATTGGTGAAGAGGTGGCCCGGCTCTTGGCGGCCGGGTTTATTGTTGAAGTCTTTCACCCAGAGTGGTTAGCTAACCCGGTGCTCGTGCTCAAGAAGAACGGCACTTGGCGGATGTGTGTGGACTACACGGACTTAAACAAGGCGTGTCCGGCTGATCCTTTTGCCCTTCCCCGTATTGATCAAATCATTGATGCTACGGCCGGTTGTGCGCGCTTAAGTTTCCTGGACGCTTATTCCGGATATCATCAGATTAAAATGGCAGTTAAGGACCAGGAGAAGACGGCGTTCATCACTCCCTTTGGAGCCTTCTGCTATGTGTCCATGCCCTTTGGACTCAAGTGTGCACAGGCGACTTATCAGCGTTGCGTGCAGAACTGTCTTCATAAACAGATTGGGCGCAATGTTCATGCTTATGTGGACGATATTGTGGTTAAATCTATAAAAGAGGAAACCCTGATAGATGATTTGAGAGAAACCTTTGATAATCTCCGGGTTTACAAGATGATGCTTAACCCGGCCAAGTGTGTTTTTGGTGTTCCTGCAGGCAAACTCTTGGGTTTCTTGGTTTCTGACAGAGGCATTGAAGCTAACCCGGAGAAGATCAAGGCCATCACCTCCCTGGCTAAGCCGGCGTGTATAAATGATGTTCAGCGCTTGGCGGGTCGCATCGCTGCTTTAAGCCGGTTTATAAGCCGTTTGGGTGAGAAGGCCATGCCATTATATCAGTTGATGAAGAAAACTGATAACTTCGTCTGGAATGATGCAGCTAATACTGCTTTTGAGGATTTGAAGAAGCAGCTGGCAGAGCCCCCCGTCCTTGCTGCTCCGGTTGATAAGGAGCCCTTATTACTGTATGTGGCGGCGAACACACGAGCCGTCAGTGTGGCTATGGTGGTGGAGCGCAAGGAGGAGGGTAAGGAGCATCCGGTTCAGCGGCCGGTTTATTATGTCAGCGAAGTGCTCATTGAGTCCAAGCAGCGGTATCCGCATTGGCAGAAGCTTGTTTATGGTGTGTTCATGGCGAGCCGGAAACTTAAGCATTATTTTCAGGGTCATCCCATCACTGTGGTCAGTTCTGCCCCTCTTGGTGATATCATTCAAAACAGAGAGGCCACAGGGAGAGTGGCTAAGTGGGCCATAGAGCTCGGACCCCATGGTCTGAAATACGTGCCACGCACTGCTGTTAAATCTCAGGCCTTGGTGGATTTCATCAATGACTGGACAGAGTCACAAGTGCCCGAGCAGAAGCCGGATAACACATATTGGACTATTCACTTTGATGGGTCCAGGCAGTTGGAGGGCTCGGGGGCTGGAGTCGTGTTGGCTTCCCCTAAAGGTGACAAGTTCCATTATGTGCTACAGTTGCTGTTTCCTTGCACTAACAACGCGGCTGAGTACGAGGCCTTGCTCCATGGTCTTCGGATGGCTAAAGAGATGAGCTTGAGCCGGGTAAGGTGCTTCGGCGATTCAGACTTGGTGGCTCAACAAGTATCCGGCAAGTGGGACTCTAAGGACCCTCTCATGGCGGCTTATCGCCGCGAGGTTGATGCCATTGCTGGGCACTTTCAGGGCTACCAAGTAGAGCACATTGATCGCAGGAAGAACGAGGCGGCTGATGCCCTAAGCCGGCTGGGCTCTCAGCGAAAGCCGGTGCCGCCTAATACTTTCTTGGATGTCCTGTATAACCCTTCTGTTAAGTTACCTACAGAGGAAGACTTGGCTGTCCCTGACCCGGAGGCACGACTGGTGGCGGCTCTCCACATCATCCCGGACTGGACAGCACCTTATCTGGCTTACATGACCCGGGGAGAGTTGCCTGAGGATGAAACTTTGGCCAGACAAATAACCCGGCGGGCTAAGTCAATGATTGTTATCAATGGTGAGTTGCATCACCGCAGTGTTACGGGAGCGTTTCAGCGTTGTGTTTCCCCTGAGGAAGGTCAAGAGATCTTGCGTGAGATCCATGAAGGGGATTGTGGCCATCACGCCGGCTCAAAGTCTCTTGTGGCCAAGGCTTTTCGTCATGGTTTTTATTGGTTGACGGCTCATGCTGATGCAGAGGACTTGGTCAGTAAGTGTGATGGTTGCCAAAGGTTCTCGCGACGGGCTCATGTACCGGCTCAAGAGCTGAGGATGATCCCAATTACTTGGCCCTTTGCGGTCTGGGGGCTTGATATGGTTGGGCCTTTCAAAAGGTCCAAGGATAAGAAGACCCACCTTTTGGTGGCAGTTGACAAGTTTACCAAGTGGGTTGAAGCGGAGCCAGTTAGCAAGTGTGATGCAGCCACGGCGGTTCAGTTTATGAAAAAGGTGATCTTTCGCTTTGGTTTTCCACACAGCATTATAACTGACAATGGCACCAATTTATCCAAAGGCGCCATGGAGGAGTTTTGTCAACGAGAGCATATCCGACTTGATGTTTCCTCGGTGGCTCATCCTCAATCCAATGGTCAGGCTGAGAGAGCTAATCAGGAGATTCTGAAGGGCATCAAGCCCCGGCTTTTGGTCCCTTTGCAACGGACGCCGGGTTGTTGGGTGGAGGAGTTGCCCTCCGTGCTATGGAGCATCAACACTACTCCTAACAGGTCTACAGGCTTTACGCCTTTCTTCATGGTTTATGGAGCAGAAGCAGTCCTCCCCAGTGACATCCGTCATGACTCGCCTCGAGTGGCGGCTTATGTTGAGGCGGACAATGAACAGGCGCGCCAAGATGCTCTTGACTTGTTGGACGAACAGCGTGATGTGGCCGCAGCTCGTTCAGCGATTTATCAACAAGACCTGCGCCGTTATCATAGTCGACGGGTTAAATCCCGGGTCTTCCAGGAAGGCGATCTGGTGCTCCGGCTCATCCAAGATCAAACAGATGCACACAAGTTATCCCCGCCTTGGGAAGGGCCCTTTGTGGTCAGCAAGAATTTGCACAACGGGTCATATTACCTCATTGACATTCGGGAGCACAAAGATTCACGTAAGTCGGAGGAAGAAACCCGTCGGCCGTGGAACATAGCTCAGCTTCGGCCTTACTACACTTGAGCCACCGGCTCTCATGATGTACATATTTCTCTAAGCCATGTATATATTATGATAAGCAATAAAGCAGGACCTCTGTCCTTTTTTCTCCTCCAAATGTGCACGTGTTGTTTTCATTGCAAGATTACATGATAACTTGAAGGAGGATCCGGCTTATGATCGTATTCGAATCTAGCCGTAGGCAATAAGGTCACTTGGGGGCTTCCTGTTCAAACATAGGTCGTATTCGAACCAAAGAGAACATAGCTGTCGATACCCATTTGATTGGCAAAGTGCCGAGCTCATTGGGGAGTTTTCTTTGATCATATTTGAATCTTAGTTTAACCCCTTTGGGAACCGACGTGGATCGTATTCGAATCAGCGTCGTTAAACAATTCTTAAAGTCATTTGGGGGCTTCCTGTTCAAACATGGGTCGTATTCGAACCAAAGAGAACATAGCTGTCGGTACCCTCTTGATTGGCATCGCCACACCCACGGGGGGCTATATGATCGCATTCGAATCCTAGCATAACCCCTTTGGGCCGGGTCTCTGGTCGTATTCGAACCGGAAGCCCCTAAGTTCTTCTGCTCTACAGCAAGTTTCTTCTGAATATTTCAAAGTGTATACGGCCGGGTCTCACTTTGCCGGCTTAACGTTGATTTACAGTGTTAACTATTAAGACAGGTAAATCGGAATTAAGGTACCAACCTTATTACCCGGGTTATCTAAACCGGAAGTATGCTTGCAGACCGCTAAGTGTGTTATCGCGGCTGTATTGAGGACATAATTGAGGGATAGTCTTTTTTGATTCATATTCCGGGTTATATATCTAAAGCTTATGATTCTCAGTGCGGTAAGCCGCCTAGAGACTTGTGATTTGTCCTTTATGCAGGATGATTAAAGGCAACTATTCTTGAGCTTAAGGACAATGAATGATCAATTATGACCCGGAGACATATAAGGAAGCAACTTTCATAAGGATTCAGCATTCAATACGTGCGCGATGGCACGGCACAGTTAAAGTGTTGAACCTATTCTATTACAAGACTCATCGAGTCCAAAAGGGTGGAGCATTGTTTTATAAGCCGCCTGCCGAGTTAAGATGCCTGCTGGGTTGATGTCTCCGGCTCATCCCTCTCTTCTCCTCCGGCTGTTCCCAAGACCTGGAAAGTTGATGACTTCCAGTCGATGCCGCTCAGAGCTTCGAACTGAGCTTCCTCGTCAATTAACCCCGCCGGGTCAATCTCCGGGGCGAAGGTGTGCTGACGAGCCGGCGGGATTAAGCTGAGGGCTTCATAGCGCGGGGTCGGGATCCTCTGATTTTCCGCGTTGTAACCCGGCTGGTACTTGGTCAGGTCTGTGTCGTTTCCAATGAGAGTGGCCACCGGGCGCACGACCTTCACGCAGGCGGCAAAGTCCCTTTGGTTGAAGGCTGTGCCGTCTTCCTTCAGACTTGGATAGCCGAGGGCGATGTCTGCCGGGTCTAACTCGGGCAGGAAAGCCTTGGCCCGGCTCAGCGCGGCGATCGCTCCGGCTCTTGCAGAGGCCCGTCGCAGCTCTTGGATACGTTGAGGCAGAATGGCGAGCCGGCGAAGAACCTCCGCCAGGTGAGTCGGCACCTCGTTGGATAGGGCCACCACAGCCAAGGCACGCTGTGACCCGGTGTAGAGTTGCTCCACCAGGGTGTACACGGCCTTTAGCTTGGTTACCACACTCTGGTTGAGGTTGGCACTTATGGGGCCTGTTTAACAGAATCAGATAAGCCGCTGACAAGGATGAGTTATGAGATATAAAGATTCTAAAATTTGATGAAAGCCGGTGAGATGACTTACCGAAGATTGCAGCCACCATCTGGGACACTTGGCGCTTTAAGCCGGAGAGTTCGGCGGTCTTCTCGGAGAGAGCCTTCTCCGCCTGTTCAGCCCGGGTCACCAGCGCGGCCTTTTCTTCGGCCCAAGCCTTCCGTTCAGCGTCAAACTCCGTCTTCAACTTTTTCTTGCGCGGCGATGCTGGATACAAATTTGGCATTTGCCTTCCGGGTCTCCATTTCTTGCATCTTCAGCTGGTTCTTGAGATCAGCGATGTCAGCCTCAAACTTTTTGCCAGCAGCCTGCATAAATGTCTGGGTTATGGCATGAACAGTTACTATGTAAATTTAAAGTCCCAAGTGTTTTCCAAGCAAAGACACTTGGCACTTGGGGGCTAATGCATATCGAAGGTTCCTATCTGCAAACTACCGGTTCATGGAATAAGCCGGAACATAAGTCTACAACATACTCAATCATAAGTCGTCGACTTGGGGGCTAGCATGGTAAAGGTAACTATGCAGTAAGTAAGAGGACAGAAGAATAATACCTCAGATTTCTGCTGGATCTGGTTCAACATGGCAACCTCTGCGTCCCGGCTCTTGTGCACTTGGCTGACGTAGCCGGAGATGAGCTCTCCGATGCTCAGATTGGCGTAGTCGGTGAGGTCCAGGTTAGCCCGGCGGGGCTGTAGCAACTCCCCCTTGGCGGAGCACTTGGCCAGTGCGGTAGGTCTCCCCGGCTCAACAAATTCCGTCCGGGTGATTACCATGTCCGGATCATCTGCTGGTTGAGCCGAGCTAGAGGCCTCCGGGTTAGCAGAAGCTTCTGCAGTTGCTTTGGCGGTTGGAGCGGTGGCTTCGGGAGCGGAGGCAGCTGGCGGTTCTTGACCTGCTACCTCCGGCTCAGGCAACTCCGGCTCTTCGACCAGCTTAGTCTTCTTCGCCCTCTTGGTGAGCTTGGCCTGGGCACTGAAAAGACAGAAAGGTTAAGCACAATAGTGTAAGTAAAAACAAAGTACAACATGAGGTGATTATCATTACCCGGGCACGGTCTTGAAAGCCGGCAGGCTTGACTGCATAGAGTCGCCAGAAGAGGGGGAAGTTTCCTGATAATTTGAGTCAGAGGAATTAAGTGGTTGACGTATAACACCCGCCAAAGGATGAAAAGGGTACAAAGTTGAGATCACCTCGGTCCGGCGCTTCCTCGACGCGTCTGGTAAGCCGGAAGAGAGGTCGGCGTCCTTGTTGGTCCGGGTGTGCCGCCGGCTCTCATGAGTCTGTTGCTTCAAAATAAATTGAGGATCTTGATAAGCTAAAGGATGTGAAAAGCTTACTTTCCGGGTTACCCTTCGGACTTTCAGCCTTGGCAAGGGCTCCGAGTCGGAGGAAAGTGACATTACCTCTTCAACCACCGGGTTACTTGCTCCGGTGTCATCCTGTTGATGAACAAGTGTTGGTAAGGCGGACAAGAAATAAACAATAAACACAACAAGAGCTTACAGGTTCAGGGGTTACCTCTGACTCGGAGCTGTCGCTTAGTTGCATCAGCTCCGAAGCAGTTGGCCTACTTCCCTTCTTGCGGGGAGCGGCTTTCTTGGCGGCTTTCTTCGCCTTTCTGGCCTTCTTGGCCGCCTCATGGTCATATTTGACCCGCCAGAATTTGTCATCAGCCTGAAAAATACAATGATGATTTCTTAAAAGATTCAGATGAAGGTTATCTGTAGACAAAGATAAAATGTTCAAATCAGTGGCTTACTGCTGGGGCTGGGTTGATCTTGCAGAAGGGGGCTAACCCGGTCCTCCCGCAATCTGCCAGGCTCTCGTTCAAGAGAGCCTTGGTCATCTCCTCTGCAACATCTTCAGGAAGATCGTTGCGGCTGTGTCTCTGGGGGTCATCCTTTCGGCCCGTGTACTCGCACATTAAGCCGGGGCGGCGGCTCAATGGGATCACCCGCCAGGAGATCCAGACCCGGACCAGATCGATTCCGTTGAGACCATTGCCCAGAAGAGCCTTGATCTTGTTTATGGTGGGGAGCAGAGGCTGGCGCTCCGCTTGAGTCAGCTTGTCTGACAGTGGGTGTGTTGACTCCAGACGCGAGGGGCGAAAGCCGGGCAACGGACTTTCATCAGCCGGCGACGTGTCTTGGCAGTAGAACCACGTCAGATTCCAGTCTTTGGGGTGGCTTGGCGGCTCTGCGTACGGGAAAAGGCAGTCCCTCCGCCGCTGAATGGAGATGCCACCTAGCTCCAGACTTGGCCCATTGGCGCACTCATTCTGACGGTTCAAGTAAAAAAGCTCTCTGAAGAGCAGCAGACTAGGTTCTTCTCCAAGGTAAACCTCGCAGAACACTTGGAAGTTGCAGATATTGGACACTGAGTTGGGTCCTATGTCCTGAGGCCGCAGATCGAAGAAATTCAGAACGTCTCTGAAAAACTTTGAGCCGGGCGGTGCGAAGCCCCGGCTCATGTGATCCGCAAAAATGACCACCTCTCCGTCCTTTGGCTGTGGTCTCTCCTCTGACGGGTCAGGGGCACGGTAGGACATGACATCCTTCTTGGGCAGGTGGCCTGACTTGACAAAATCCGCTAAGGTCTCATTGGTGACGTTGGACCTCATCCAATTGCAAGTGATGGAGGCCTTAGGAGCTTTGGGAGGCATGGTGAAAGTCGGCAGCCTATGATAAAAGGAAACGTCCGGTTTAAGTATAAGCCGGAGGAAAGTTATAGTTCAGTGTTAAGTGGCGGCTTACGGAGGGGCCTAATGATATATATCTGAGTACATTGAGTTATCTAAGCCGCAGAAAAGATGTCAAGAGTAATTCAATTTGTCTATGGCCTTATCACAGATGAGCCGGAAAATTCTATGGCGCATGGTTTCCTTTGAGTCGGAAGATTCTACGGGGCGTGGTTTCTTTAAGCCGGAAATATAAACCGCCATGACTCAATGAGTGCAGTTTTTTACTAAGTGTGGTGAAAACAGGTTTCACACTTTGCGGTAAATATTTTGGATCAAAATGGTCGGGTAAAAAGAAAATTTCTAGACCTAAAAGCAGACGCAGGGGAGTTCTTGAGCTCGAATGAGGCCTTTATGCAGTGAAGGAGGGGTCTACTTGCGTGTGAAATGGATGCTAAAACATCTACCGCAGTGGTTCTATACAAGGCTAAGATCAAACAGGGGCAGTAACAATGAGAACTACCGGAGCTTGTGGGCGACGGCGACGAACACGGACGAACACGGATGAACCCTACTGCAGATCTGTTCTACGGGGTAGTGAGGACTTACCGGTGCTGAAGAGGTGCGGGGGTCGCCGCCGTTTGTCTGGACCGAGTCAGGGTGATGCAGCGGCCAAGGTTGACGAAGACCGGGGGCGCGGCGGCGGCGGTGGAGTTCGAGCTCGAGCAGAGGAACAGTGGCGCGAGGAGGAAGAAGAGTGGCTGAAGGCCCGTCGGGCCGGCCTATTTATAAGGGCGAGCTCATAAGTGGGCGCGAGAATCAAGGAGACCACGGCGTGGTTATCTCCCCACGAAACGCCTCGATTTTCGGGATGACAGTAAAGATAAGATCTGTTGCGGATCTGGCGGAGTAAAAAACGGGCTTAATGGAAGATGACGTCACGGCGGATTACCCGGAGTCCAGAGGATGACGTCACGCCGGGTTATGGCCTTCACACAATTGTAAGCCGGAGATTTTCTGTCGAAAGGATTGAAGATTGACATGAGCCGGCTCAAATCAATCTGGGGCCTAATGTTGAGGATATAGACCTTAGAGTCACCCGCCAGGAGGGGCCGGGTTACTCATAAAGGTCATTGCCAGAAGCCCGGCGCCAAGCTTGAAGACGGTGGGCCAAAGATGGGCTTAAGACCCGGATATGGCTTAAGGCCCGTAGTTACAATCATTATCATGGTAGAACTTGTAGTGTAAGGCAAGAATAGTTGAGAGTCCGAGCCGGACACTCTTATGAGCCGGCCGGGATTCTGAGAGCTACTGGGCGTCAGCCTCCCTATATAAAGGGACGACCCGGCAGCGGTTTAGGGACGAGCAAGATCTCATCGAGAGCCAGGCATAGCAGTTTAGCTCCCTGGTCATTGAAACCCTAATCAATACCACCTCAAACTGGACGTAGGCTTTTACCTTCACCGTAAGGGGCCAAACCAGTATAAACCCTCGTGTTCCTTGTCCCGCTTAACCCCTTCGAGCTTCCTAGTTGCGATGGCTCCACAACTAAGTCCTAGTTCGAGGACATCTGTCGTGACAATTCCACGACAGTATTCCTACATTCGTAACTAGGTACAATCACCACCGCAAGATGAAATAAGCTTATTCGTACGTTGATTTGCTGATTGCAGTGCGGAACGATCCTGTCATGTGTGGAGTAGCAAACAAGCAGTGCAGTCGAAGGTGGAAATCAACCAAGGACTTATGAAATTGTATATAATCTTCCTCAGGCAGGTCAGTATCCCCTTCGTCCAGATGATCATGTTTTGTCATGCCGAGCTATTGATATGTGCTACTGTTTTGCAACACCGTTTAAGTATAGCTATTGTTTTCCTATCTTTTCAGATTCAGGACAATGAAGATGATTTCAGGGGAACTGCACAATATGGACTCATGTTGAGTCATCATCTCTATTGCATCATGTGTTTGCTGCAAATGTGTCAGCATCAATTGCAAGATGAGGCAGCTAGCTAGCTGTGGAGTTGCCAACATGCTCAAAGTGCTCGCAAGATTGAGAAGAAACAAGCATGCCTAGGAAATTAATGTGTGCGTAGGGAGGCCCTTTGCTCAGAGAAGCATCGACCGATTTTCTTTATTTCCACACCTTCTCACAGCTTTGTATTGGTTATAGTATGGTGAATCATTGAGATGCATAAACATGCTGAACTTTTGTTCTTCTGAATGTTAGTATGCATATCGTATCTTCTGAAGCTTAGTTTAATGTAAATGTTGACTAGCCTGTGAACCTTCACAATCTAGTAAGTATATTGTAGGCCTGTTATTTGACACCTCACTTTGCCGCGCTACGCGACCAGTGTGAGTGTCTGCATCCAGTACCGCATCCTCTAATTTGGTGGATGCCAAGTTGAAAAAGGTTACCGATGAGTAGCCATAAGCTGTAGGCGTCTTTTTTTTCTTTCGAATGGGCAATAAGCTGGAGAGTGTCTCGGGCTGCCTCTAGCACAAGGCCCTCCAGTACGAAACACGGGCAGCCGACTGGGCCGATACAAAAGCCTATCCATCTTAAAGCCCATTTGTTATTTTTTGCGAGGAGAAGCCCATATTTCTTGAAGAGGGGGCGATCCCAGGAAAACCCTCCTTCCTCCTCGCTTCCACTTACGCTTCCGTCTCGCCCCAATCCCCCCGCTCCCCATCTTCCTCACTCTTCCAAAAAAAACCGCTCACCTTCTTCCTCACTCGTACAGAAAATGCCTGCTCCTCTTCTTCCACTCCTACAGAAAACCCCAGCCCTCCTTCTTCCCCACTCGCACTACCACTAGGCTCGTCTCTGGCTACTCTGCTCAAACTCATGAGCTCGGCGCGACGCCCACAAGGAAAATGGAGTTGGCTGGCCCCAGTGCCAAGAAGATGAGGCTCCCGCCAGCGGCGACGCCGGTTGTAGATCCCGCACCCGGCATTGCGGGGAGAAGCAGCGAGCCCCCCCCCCCCCACCCAGATCTAAGGAACCGGTAGAATCTCCGGTGGACCGCATCAGCGATCTCCCGGACGTCATCCTTGAGGAGATCATCTCGCTTATCCCCACCAAGGATTGCTGCCACACACAAGTCCTCTCAACTTGGTGGCACCCTCTATGGCACACCGCGCCCCTCAATCTCGACTATCGTCAGATATCTGTCCTTCCTGAATTTGATCTCCTCAGAGCCATCGTCTCCTCTCACCAGCAGGGCCCCGTTCAACGCCTCTGCATCCCGACACGCTACCTGCTGTCCATACCCGGCACGGTGGATGCTTGGCTGACATCCCCTGAATTCGAAAAACTCCAGCAGTTTGAGTTCTACCATTACCACGAAAGTTTAATACCACGAACATACCAAGAATTCGTGCCCACACCACCATTGTCCATCTTGCGATTTTCCTCCTCTCTCCACACCGCTACCTTCTCCTGGTGCCATCTACCAGAAGATCTGGTACAAATGCTTCGACTCCCACTGCTAAAAAGACTTTCGCTTGTGGTGGTTTATCTGTCGGAGGCCTCACTGCACAGCATCATCCACTCCAGTTGCCCAGCCCTAGAGCACTTGCTGATTGTTTTGGGAATAGAAATCCCTATCAGTTGTCTCCAAATAAAGTCACCTCACCTTAAAAGCATTGGAATTTGTTTTGAAGGACAGCAGCTCATCATCAAAGATGCCCCTTCACTTGAAAGGTTGCTCCTTGATAATTGTTATAAACCTTCGCAAATAACTGTCGTCTATGCGCCCAAACTGGAGACCTTGGGTGTAATTCGTGATCCGTTAATGATCACAAGAAGTTGGTGTTTGGCTCCTCACTTTTTCAGGTACCATATATTATCATCTACACATTTGTAATCATAAGCTGCGTTTTTCATTTGTGCGCATAAGTTTTATATCATCTTGGAGTACACTTTGGGTACTAATATTATGTTATATGCTCAATGAAGAGTTCGTCCATGGATAGCCTATCAATGCTGCTGGATTCTGTCAAGATCTTATATATCGGAATGTATAGTTATGATCTGAACATAATTATTGGCTTGCTGCGATGCTTTCGGTCTCTGGAGAATTTATATATGGAGGTGATGACTTCATGCACATTGAAAGATTGTATATATTGTACTAGAATTAACCGTTCAGCTGTTGCTCTTTCGACATACTCTTTTTCAGACCTTAACTGTTTTCAAATCTTCATGTCTACTTAGGTACTGCAAGCACATGGACAAAAACGTATAACCAATCAGTGGCGTAATAAGCACCAGGATTTTCTCAGTTCTCATGACATTCGTTTGAGGACAATAACAATGGAAGGATATGCATCCAACTAGGCAAACAGAAGCTTTGTCACATTCTTCCTGTTGAATGCGAGGTTACTATTGTCCCTGAGGCTTAAGTTTTACCGCAAGAGATTTCTCACGGACGGACACGTTGAAGAGCAAAAAAAGAAGTTTCAGGTGGACAAATGGGCTTCTAAACGTGCTCGGCTTCTATTTACAACAAGTTGTAGTCATCGTGCAATAAATTTTTATGCACAGGATGTTGATTTTATGGATCAGACAGATCCATTTGTTTGTGACTGCGAAAAAGAGTGGTTGGATTAGATGTTACTGCCATGTTCAATCTGGGTTTTGTCTAAAAATTTGATGAACAATTAATCATTGGGCTTTTTGTACCGTTCGTAAGCTTGAGTTGCATGTTGTTGCCCTCGTACTCCCCTCCACTTGCCACTACACTCCCGCATCTTCCACGGCTGCTATTCCTTCCCATCCGAGGTCTCGCCGTCATTCTCAGCCTTGGCTCGCTCGCTGTGCCCGCCTCCGTCTGGCGTTGTCAACATGGTTAACAACCAAGAGGAATCAGGAGATGATTGTATGTGGAGAGGCTGACAGTAGGGACCCACCAGGGTTATTGCATTACGCAAGCAGGTGCCTCGTTATTACAAGCCAAAAAAAATACTTCCTCCTAATTCCTTACTGCTAGAAAATCACTTAGATGTCTTAAAAGGTCAAATGACCCCTGAAATTTTCCAAAATTTGACATGACAGTTGTATTAGTACTACAAAATTTCTCGTTCATTTAAAACACCATCCGTTGCCACTTTACTCCAAATTCGTCTTTCACGGCTAATAAAAAATATGTACAACATCACACACAGTTGTTTTCTAGGAACCATTTGCGATGAAAATATCTGGGTTTATTTAAGTCCCCCTCCTTAAGCTTCGCCGGCTCGTCTGCTCCAGTGCCGGCAACCCCCGAATCCACGAATCCCAATCCCCATTCCCGCACCCCCTTCTTGCAAAGATGACGTCGTGGAAACGCTTCGTGAAGGCCTGTACGATGGCCGCATCCCCCCCGAGCGCCGCCGCCTACGTCGAGAGTGCCGCCGCATCCGCATTGAGCGCGGCCGCTTCCGCCGAGAGGGCATCTGCGGCAGCCGACCGGGCAGTCGCGGCAGCCAAGACGACTGCAGTTGCTGCTGCGACGGCGGCTGCAAACGCCGAGAGCGCTCGAGCTGCCGTTCGTGCCGCCGATGTCGCCCTGGCCCGGGTCGAGGCCATCCACGCCAAGATCGAGGATGCACACGCCAAGATATTCCAGGCCACCTCGGACTCCAGCATGCAACCCACGTCTGAAAAGGCGGCGGTGGCCATGGAGCACCTGCTTCCTCATGAGGTCGCCGAGCGGGAGCTGGAGATGCAGGAGGTGGCGGAGATCGAGGAGCGCCGGGAGGAGGAGTTGCGCGTGGCCGAGGTCGATGTAGAGAAGAGTCTGTCCGTCGAGGAATCGGCGGTGGAGTACCAACGCGAGCTCTGGTGCAGCCACTACTACGAGTACTACAACCTTGAGGGCGGCGCCGACGACGAGGACGAGGACGCGGTCGACTTTAGCAAGGGGGATGCGGAGTCCACCAACGGTGGCATGTCGCCAGGACAAGTCATCGACGTCTCATCTCACACCAGCGATGCATAGGCCGGCGCGGCGGCAGATTTGTTAAAATTACACAATGAGCGGATAACACCAGGGACCCAGCAGCTCGCCCAGTTGTTTTTTTAGTTTCAGAGACGGAGCTCAACTGCGCGTTGTGCGGGGGCTGTGGCCCGTCTAGCCCACGCTTACGCTTTTATTTAAGTACATGACGAGCCCAGTTGATATCTTTTTTCTTTCTGAAAATGGCTAGCCCAATTCTTTTATTTTGGAGAACAACAAAACCGAGGCCTACTTGCTTTTCTCAGCCCTGCTGGGCAGCAAATCTTTCAAGGCGAGGAGGGAGGGATGTAAAGTAGTAAGAAATGGGCTTCCCCAGAAAATGGGCTATAAGTTGTAAGAAATGGGCTGTAAATTTTTAAACCAAAGCCAACCGGCAATTACATTAAAATATCATTTTTTTGTGGATTTCCCTACTCTCTACTCTTATAAAAACCAAAGCCAACTCGCAATTACATTAAAAGATCGTCTTTTCTCCCACAAGATAAACTACTCATACAAATGCATCTTCATGTTCCATGCAACGCACGGGCATCTTGCTAGTTAAGATTTTAAATTTCATTCATTTTTTTGCAGAGAATTTTTTTTTGAATTTTATTTTGATATAATTTTTTAAAAGTTATTTTTAACGCGACTCGAAATTTTGTGATTAAAAGAGTTCGGACACCACTGAAATATGAAAAATTTCGTTGAATTTTTTAGCATTGCCCAGAATATATGGTCTGTAATGCTAATAAAAAGAATATGGGCTTCAAATATCCTTAAGAATTAGCAAATGGGCTGTAAATTATTGAAAATAATGGTTAATGGGTTGTATGTTGTTTTCCACATATTTGGAGGCTGACTTCTGGGCCTACTAGGTTGACGATGACGTTGTCCTAAATTTTTTTTACGTGTACGCAACGCTTTGTCAACTTAGTTAACACAGAGTAGTGACTGTTGGATGTCCATCCAACGGCCGTCGTGCTTCTTCAATCTCTGATCTTCCTGCTCCAGCCGCCCAAACCAGCGCCGGTGGGACTGCCTGCTCCCTCCTCCCGTGGCTGGCTGTGCTGCCGCCAGGCCATCCCTCTACACACCCGCACATCCTGTTATTTTCCGGCGACGTCAGCCTCACCTCGCAGCCGACCAGTCAGCGCTCGTACACCCCTCAGCGTGGGCATCCGCTGTGGTGGCTTCGCCAGCTCCGGGTCGTTCCCTTCCTGGGCCTCGTCCTCGTCCACCGCGTTTGTGCTCTCGGCGCGGCGAGGTCAACATGGTCAACAAACAACAACTATCGAAAGAGGCTGACAGTAGGGGTCCACACAAGGAAATGCCTCCTTATTACGCACAAAATAATGATTCTTCCACCTAACAGCTGGGCCCACCGGAAGGGCCTCTGTATTTCTTGAAAAAAACGTCCCCCCCACTGTCAGCTCAGACCCACCAGCTATATCTTCGCACACAAGGAAGTGCCTCCTTATTATGCACAAAAAATGAATACTCCCCATGCTAGCTGGGACCCACCATTGTGGGAGGCTGACTTGTGGGCCTACTAAGATGACGGGGACGGAGGGCTTTGTCAACTTAGTCAATATGAACGATTCTAACTCCAGTGACCGTACGATGTCCATCCAACGGTTGTAGTGCTTCTTCAACCTCTGGTCTTCTCGCTCCAGCCGCCCAAAGCAGCGCCGGTCGTGCCGCCTGCTCCTGCCTCCCGTGGCCGGCTGTGCTTCCGCGGAGGCCTCACCGCCCCTACTACTCCCACCGCTGGCCAGGCCATCCCTCCACTCACCCACACCCCTTGTTATTCTGCGGCAACGACAGCCTCACACCGAAGCCGAACCAGTGAACCCTCGTACTCCTCTACACGTGGGCATCCACTGCCGCGTCTTCCCCGGCTCCACGTAGTCCCTTCCTAGGCCTCGTCGTCGTCCGTCACCCTGGTGCTCTCGGCGCGGCGTGGTCAACATGGTCAAGGAACGACTTCCATCGGAAGAGTACTGTACGTGGAGGGGCTGACAGCTGGGTCCACGGCTGCAGTAAGGAAGTGCCTCCTTATTACGCGGAAAATAATGATTCCTCCACCTGACAGCAGGGACCCATCGGACAGGCCACCGTATTTCACGAAAAAAACGTTTCCCCCCTAACTGCTGGGACCCACCAGCTACATTTTCGCACGCAAGGAAGTGCGTCCATATTACGGGCAAAAAAATTGATTCGCCCCCCTAACAGCTGGGACCCACCAACTACATCTTCACACACAAGGAAGTGCCTGACAGTCGGGACCCACCCGATCGAAGCGTATGTAGTGTTGTCATTCTGGTCGCGAACGTGTACGTACATACTAGTCGATCGGTCTGTCTGCAGATTGCAGGGATGAACCGTGGCCGTGTAAGGAAGGGCACTTGTGGTAGTAGAGGCGCGCACATAGCATGTACACGTACGTACAGCGGCCAGGGTGCAAGAAAGTAAATACGACCACGTACGTACATACGGGCGGGGTCTCGAATGCCTACTCGCGCATACGTACGGCCAGGGCTCGTGTACATGGTTGTGGCTGGGTCGGAACGGAGAAACTGCGTCGTTGTCGTGTTCATGGGGAGGCAACGAAATGCGTCATGTTCATCGGGAGGCAATGGAACGCGTGCTGTTCATCGAGAGCCAACCGGCTTGGACGGAACAGGCGATGGAAACGAGGTCTAGCGTACCGCAGAACGGAGGAAACGGCCTTGTGTTCGACCGGCCACGGTGGAAACGGGATCCTGTTCATCGGGAGGGGTCTGGCGTACCGCAAAACGGAGGAAAACGGACCTCCTACGATCGAAACGGGGTCCTGTTGACCGGGAGGGGTGTGGCGTACCGCAAAACGGAGGAAACGGACTTGTGTTGGAGCGCTACGGTCGAAACGGGGGTCTTGTTCATCGGGAAGGGTGTGGCGTACCGCAAAACGGGACTCCAGGGGATTCTGTTCATCTCCACCGTCAACCTCCTCCAGCCTCCACGGGCTACTGTTCATCCACCGTCGACCTCTCCAGCTTCCACCTGCGAATGTTCATCCACGGGCTCCTGTTCATCCAGCCTCCACCGCGCGCTCCTCCACCGGCTACTGTTCAACCAGCCCTCTCCACGGGGGTCCTGTTCAACCAGCCCTCCACGGGCTACTGTTCATCCAGCCCTCCACCGGCTACTGTTCAACCAGCCCTCCACGGGGTCCTGTTCATCCAGCCCTCCACGGGGTCCTGTTCATCCACCGGCTCGATCGATCGGGATACTGTTCATCCAGCGGCAACGGCCTCTACTACCATGGGTTCCTGTTCATCCAACCCCCACCGAGAACTGTTCATCCAAACCCCCCAACAACGCTCACTGTTCATCCAGAGGCAGCATCGATCGGCTTCAGTTAGTAGCAATAGCGAAGGAATTGCTCGATCGGGTTCAGTGAACAGCCATCGATCGATCGCTCGGGTTCAGTAACACGTAGCCTGCAGTGCAATCGCTCGGGTTCAGTTAGAGCCCAACGCCTCGCTCGGGTTCAGTTAGAGCGCAACGCCTCACACACACGCGCGTACGTACGAGAGGAACGCGCATCGCTCGGCACCCGACCACCCACCGTAACAGGGAACTCCCCCGATATTTTCCTCGCCCTCGCTTCTACCACGGTTTTCTCCGTCATGGACGACCCAAAGAATGTCATGCAGCTGCATCTCCGGCCCGCCTAGGACGAAAAGCCCATTTTCTTTCATGATTTTTTGTCATAGAAGTAGGAGCCCACCACATCTATGATGATAGGTTTTGTCACAATTATCGTCATAGAAGTGTCATAAGCATGACAGGAAAAAAATTTGTTCGACCCAAAATGTCACGGGTGTGTCTTTTTTTGTAGTGCCAGTTTGAGGGGCCCAAGTACCAGCCCGCTGTCAAGGCATGGGAAGCAAGGAAACGGGCCCGAGCTCTATCTCTGTTTGAGGAGCCTCCCTACGCTCCACGTAAATAGGGATACGCCCCCCACAGCATGCCCACCGTAGTCGCACACTACGTGATGCGTCAGCACAACTTTACACTCAAAATACCATGGGCAGTTGCGGGGCCTAAGCCAAACTACACGCCAGGTGTTCGGCTCGACCGAACTATGGTCACACATGTCTTCGGACGCCAAAGGGTACCATCTAGGACTTATCCGGCATTAAGCTAGAACAGCCCGGCGACCTCTCAAGGGCCCGTCGACCGATTATCACCCCCCACCACGGAGTTCTTTTTCCCAACAGAAGCAAAGGCACAGACGTGCAACAGGGCACAGTAGGGACATCAAACCACGCATCAAGGCCCTATGTAAACCTTTCATCTATAAAACTTTTTCTTCTTCTTATAAACATCAAACTCAAATACCAGGATTCAAAAGTAAGCAAGAAACGATCACCTCATATTCATATACACGGATTCTGAAGTAAGAAAGTATATTAACAAAGGCCAATAGCATAACAACAGGGATTTTACTTACACATTTACAAAACCTGAGGTGAGATTATCAGTGTCCTCGTGATCAACTCCTTGATCACTATACATGTTATCCTTGTTACCGGTTTTGTTCTCTTTACCCATGTCTATGTTTCGGCATCCCATGATCATCATCACAAGTGTCTGGCCAGACGATGATGATACTGTAACACCGAGTGGGCCTACAGAGTATCTCTCTATCGTGATCACCTCAAATTCGAAGAATGTCAGATGATGACACATGTGTGCTCTGTCCAGCTCTTGTTCATGCGGACATTGTGCATCTCTTCTTCACCTGCAATTTTAGCCATAGGGTCTGGAATTATCTTAGCATTCATTGGGTGTCCCTACCAACCATGACCACATATCAGATGGCTGCTGCCACTAGAAGGTACTTTGGAAGGTCTTTCTTCAGAGAGATTGTGTTCATGGCTGCTTCGAACATTTGGATCATCAGAAATGCAAAGGTGTTCAGAAATGAAACACCATTGTTCAGGACCTGGAGGCACAACTTTCTGCATGACATAACTCTACTCACACATAGGATTAATTGTAAATACAAGGATATTTTCCCTCCTAGGATTTCATGTTTACCGTAACTACGTAGGTGGTAGGTAGTTCAACACTGTAAGTTATCTTTCTTCTGTTCCCTTTGTACAGTTGAAACAACTTGTATTCTTTGTATTATGTTTTAATAAAGAGACTTATAGTAGATAGTCAAAAAATCGGCCTAGGCCTGCCATAGGCCTGTGGCGGCCCATGTGGGCCCTGTGGGGCCCACTAGGAGTGGTCATCTCATGACGTCCTTTCACAACTTTCTTCCACAAATAAAATCCCAGATTTTTCGGATGACTCCGAAACTCATTCCGAGACCCCCAAATACTTTCCATAAAACTGGAATCATGCTATACCCTTCCGGAATTCCCAGAACCCTTCTGGAACCATCCAAAACATTTTCGGAACTATCCAATACTCTATTAGTACTCTTTTAACTCATTTCTCATTTTTCCGCTAAGCGGGACTAGAACCCGTTAAGTGTGTGATCCTACAAGTTTGGAAATAAACTGACCTAGAACACTTTTTGATCAATAGTTAACAGCGGGATCTGGACACCCTTATTAACACCTGCATATTCACGAAGTTCTCGAGCGAACCTTTGTTTATGAATATCATTACCTTTGCTTTGCGATACGTATACAAAACCCGAGGTGAGATTATCGGTGTCCTCGTGATCAACTCCTTGATCACTATACTTGTTATCCTCGTTACTTTTTTGTTCTCTTGTGCATGAACTGTGTGTACGGTCGTTTGGGTATAAAGACCCAAAGTACTAAAGTTGTCCTTTGCTCTAAGGTTACAAGTCAAGTGTTTATGCATAAGAAAAAGGGTAAAGTGGTTGATTTCATCATTTCTAGGTATACCCTCCCCCTTTTCTACGAAGGTTTGCTGCTCCGCCTGCACCAGTGAATTAGTCTTGTCCATGTTTTGGTATCCCATGATCATCATCACAAGTGTCTAGCCAGATGATAATGACACCATAACACTGAGTGGGCCCAGAGAGTATCTCTCTATCATGAGAGGAGCAAATCCCAATCTTAAACTATCGATACAGAGACATACGTTTCCAGTATACCCGTAAGTCACCTTTATTCACATCCAATTACAGAGTGACGTTCGGTAACCCCAAAGTAACCATATGGTATGTTGACATACGATATTCTCATGGTCCAAGGAACTAAGCAAACGTTAACATGTCATATGAAAACAACGATAACATCTCTCAGTATTTAATAACTTGGGTCTATACAAGACCATTGTTTTGGTAACAACGTGTTCTCGTTATTGATAGCATCCTTGATCTAATAATAATGCTCATGATCAGAAAAACAACAATATCATCAATACATGAGCTAGTCTTAGAGGCGTGACTAAGGATCATATTGGTGTTCATGTTTCCTCACATGCATCGGGTTTTCCTCCGAATCTCATATTCAACAACCAATACACAAACATAAACTTAATTATGAACATGGAAATAAATAACATTTTATTATTGTGTCTAGAACATATTTTCAACATGTCATTCGTATAATAAAGATAAAAGATGCAAGCCACGTAGACACCGTCCTGACAAAACTGAGAAGATAGCAGAACGCTAGCCTTTGGACAAAGGAGCACCAACCAAGAAAGAAAATTACAATCAAGACCGAAGAATCCCCTGAGCTTGACTCCAATGCTCGCCGATTGCCTCTGGCACCACAATAGTCACCAAAGAAAAATGTGAAGGGTCACCTCTTCACCCGAGTTTGACGCTGCTCCATTGTTGATACAACTTTTCAGACCTTCAAAGTAGCTTACTAAAGGCGATACCATTGACGTTAAAAGAATCTAGACGGAGAAACACCCTGGACATGCCATTAATCTCCAGATCTGGCACCCCTGCTCAACTGAAGCGTCGGAGGAGGAAACCATACCTGTCAGCCACCAACCACAAAACCCAGCACATGCCGCCGACGCAGACAACTATCTGCATCTGCTTCTGGACTACCTCCCAAACTCTAGCCAGCGCTAGAGCAAACACTATCGCAATGACGGAACCCTAGGACACAAGTCCACCACAAGAATGTCGCCGCCCCCACGTCATCCCCGTTTGAACAAACTAATTCCCAAATCCTTCACCGGCCATAGAGTAAAAAGCCTCATCGGGGACAGTCTGGCGCTTCTTTATTCGACACCATTATCGGCGTTGCCAAAGGCAAAACGTCGAGCAATCCAAAAACTTGAGCTACTAGGGCACTAAAATCAATAGCTGCACGATCCGTGCGCGGGGATCCGACGACCCTCATCATTGACAACAATGAGGTTGTCGACGGAGGGAAACCGCGAAAGGACGGCACCACAAGTCTAACCACTCCTCGCAAGATCGCCTTTTTTTCTCAGGAAGAAAGAAAACGAGCTCGCAAGTAATTCCGAACGAAAGGAGTGGATGACACGCTACCAAACACGAAGCATCACTGATGGCCCCTAATCACTGAGGTGGTAGTGTACCTCGAGTCAGATTGTGCCACGTGGAGAACATGTACACCTAATCTAGCCGTGTTTTTTTACAGGTATCTAGCCGTGTTTACCACTTTCTGAAATCACCAACTAAGTTGCGCGCACCGGACAAGTCACCGTGAACGAATTTTACTCCTTTTTGTTGTTGAGAAAATCAATACGTACCTTTTGGCGTAGTGACATTTCCACGCGGCGTCGCCTGCGGAGTCCTGAAGCTTCTCGACCCGCCGGCCCCACCTCTCTGCCTCGCAGGTACTTCAGCCGAAAACCTCGGAACATTTATCCATCTTGATTGATTTCTTCGATCGCCACCGCCCAGTTGAGTTCTCCGTCAGTTTCTCCCGTCTCCGCCGCGCTTGCCCCCGCCCGAATCTGTCGGCAACTTTTCCCGTCGTTCTACAGGTGGTGGCAAGGTTTCTCGCGACTAGAAATTCGCGGTTCGTCCCCCTTCCACCTCTGATTTGTGCCGCAAGCACGGGATAAATCTACCCCTTTCGTGAATCGCGATGCGGGGCTGATTGTATCCAGTTTGTCTCATCTACGCCATAGAACGTTACAGATACCGTGAAATCTTATTCTCGAGCAGAGAAAACCTTGGTAGTGCGTAGTTGCGTACCAAGATTGGGCAAATTTTCCTCCTACTGGTGACCATTGAGATCGGTTTTGGCCTTTTGGGTATCATGCTCATGTAAGATTTTGTTTATATCGTATATAAGGTGTTCTGTGCAACTGTCCAGAGTCTGCTGAACAATTCTGAAGTTTTTACTAGCACTAATTCCTGTAGTGAGAAGATAGACGACGGAAGCTGAGGTCGCACTCTGATTCTGACAGTTGTATTAGCTATTCTGTAGTTAAATCGGAAAAATCTGGTAGACATATAATATTCTGGAAATACATGAGTATGAAATTTGTCTTCCTGCTTTCTTTCCTGTCAATTACTTAGGCAACTGTCAGAATTTTATTCTATTTCTAACAATTTTATTTTCTTCTATTGCTATACCAGTTTGTGCTTCTATGTTTATCTGCGCCATTCTAGCTAGTAGTATCTTTTGCATAAAAGAACATCTACATATTCATATATAGGCTGTATGACCTTTATTTTCTTTAACCGCAGACACAATGGGCAGGCGCAACAGCTGCACCATTTATGTAGGCAATCTCCCTGGGGACATTCGTGAGAGGGAGGTTGAGGATCTCTTTTACAAGGTAAATATTCAATTTTGTGTAATGATTCTTGCACTAGCTTTTCTTGTGGCTTTGGCAATTATGTAAAGATAATTGGCTATAGCACAAACTGATGAAGTTCTTGACCATTTTTCAGTTTAACTTGTACATAGTAAGGAAACTAGTATGATATAGGTTGCAGCTCATGTACATCGCATTGTAAGGAATTAAAACAGATTTATTCATGCCTTAATTTTATGTATCATTATGCAGTATGGCCGTATTGTCGATATTGACTTGAAGATTCCTCCAAGGCCTCCTGGTTACGCTTTTGTTGAGGTCAGTATTCTTTCATGGTCATGTAGAATATTTCGCTGTCCTATGAGGCTTATACTCACAATTTCATGATAGAAGCCTTATTGTTCTTATTTTGGCATTAAACTTAGTCTCTTAACTAAGTTTTCATTTTTTATATAACTAATTATTGGATGCTAACAAAGAATGATCTTCTTTAGTTTGAGGATCCCCGTGATGCTGATGATGCAATTTATGGCCGTGATGGGTATGACTTTGACGGCTACAGGCTGCGGGTATGCATGTACTGCGTGTTGCCTTTTTTGGTTCAAAGCAAAGACTGCTTTCTTGTGCCTGTTGTTTGAAAAGTTCATCTCTCAGGTGGAATTAGCTCATGGTGGAAGAGCTCAATCTTACTCGTATGATCGCCCAAGCAGCTTTAGCAATGGACGCCGTGGAGGTGTTTCTAGGCGCTCTGAGTTCCGAGGTTTGTACTTCTGTCTTGTTAATGAGTTGATTGATATGTCCGGATGGGAATTCTCATTTTTCTTTTCTTGTTGTGAGCCACACAGTTATGGTTGATGGTTTACCTTCGTCAGCGTCATGGCAAGATCTCAAGGTACAAGAATTGTGCACGACTTCTGTTTATACATTTTGAGTTTGATGTCCATTGAGTTTGGTTGGCGATGTCTGTTCTTCTTTATTTACTTACATTGCTTAAGTTTACTTATTCAGGACCATATGCGACGGGCTGGCGATGTCTGTTTTTCTGATGTATACCGCGAGGGCGGAGGTTAGTGACAATGCTTCCAATTATATCGACATTATAGCAGTGTGCGCACTAGAAATTTGAGGAGCTAATTGCCCGGCTCAGCTGCCTGAATTGTAACTGCACTGTCCTTTGGAAATCAGAATCACGGTTTAGCATGATGCACTCCCTATTGATGACAATCGTATTTTGTTTGTGTTGCAGCAACCGTTGGAGTTGTAGATTATACAAACTACGATGACATGAAATATGCGGTAGGTTGTCATATCATCTCTACACTCCGCTTTTTTTTAGTGATAAAGTTCTTGTGAAACTATTCTCTATCATCGATTGCTGTTGGAGAGGATCTGCTAAGAGGGCACCTTGGCGATGTGTGGTTTGTTCTTGTTTTAGTTGGTATATACCTCTCTTATCACTGCAATTTTGCAGATTAGGAAGCTCGATGATACAGAGTTCAGAAATGCATTTTCAAGGGCATATATCAGGGTATGGGTTTACTTCTTTTTCACTGATAGTTCAACAGTAGTTAAGATGGCATCTGCATGTCCATTTGATTTTACACTAGCATGAATCTGTTGTTGTTATTTTATTATAGGTGAGGCAGTATGATGCTAGATCAAGAAGCAGGAGCCGTAGCCTCTCTTACTCAAGAAGTCGCAGCTATAGCAGGTATCTTAAATTTCTTTCTTTCGTATTTACACCAAGTTTCATGACAAGTACTGATATTTGAGTGCATTGTTCCTTAGATCTGTCTCTCGATCACCCTTACCTGTGGATGAAAGGTTTGTCATTCTGTATATATAAATAGCTGCAAGTTTTTCTGTTAGTAGTACCAGTGATTTCGCTTTTGGAAGAAATAGGAACAAATTGATCTTGATATACAACGTGATACACCTGAAAGGATCGAATTACTTGAACTCCGTTTTTGCATGCATGTCATTTCTTTGGTTACAAAAACAGAAATAGGTCTTCGAATGGTTGTTTTGATGTACAACCTCTGTTTCTAAATATAAGATGTTTTGGCAGTTTAAATTGAAATGCCAAAACGGCATATATTTAGGAACAGAGAGGGTATCTCTGATTCTCCTCAAGATTATATAGCTAGTTTGTTTAAATCTTGTAGAGAATCTATCTCTTTTCACTGTTAGCTCGGACTCCATCGTTTTTCTATGTTCCAATGAATGATGAAACATGCAGAGCTGGCTAGTTAACCTTGCGGCATTTAAGGTTTTCTTTTGTTTTTCCTAGATCTGGCCATGCGGCAATCTGGGGACTGCTTCCATAGAAAATTGGATGCGTTGAGTTCAACATGATGGTTTGGAACTATGGATAGTAGAGCTGGATTATCAGCATGTATGGCCAGTGAGCAACAAGTCCTAGCAGCAAGATGGTCCTGATAGTAAGGATATGTGGAGTGGGTCTTGTGGTATTCTTTAAATGAT
This sequence comes from Triticum aestivum, assembly GCF_018294505.1. Classification (NCBI taxonomy): domain Eukaryota; kingdom Viridiplantae; phylum Streptophyta; class Magnoliopsida; order Poales; family Poaceae; genus Triticum; species Triticum aestivum. The sequence continues at coordinate 363,524,663 of NC_057802.1, read as the reverse complement.
ATTAATTCTTGGCTTAAATTTCATATAATCACTAAAAGGCCCTTGCTTTCATTAAACTTTTAAGTTTTGAGTTAGTTAATCTTGCATTCTACTGTAGAGAAGATGAATGAGAAATGTTGTTTGTTAATCATTTTCTGGGGCAAGTTTGCTAAGAGGTTGGCAATTTTTTTTTTTTGCGGGAGCTAAGAGGTTGGCATTAACAACTGGATAGAGAAGGATGAAGGGCAAATGGTTTTATGGGGCAAGTGTACATGCAAAGAGGTTGGCATGACAAATGCGGATGTATGTCTTGGTTACTTTCTATGTTCAGTTTCATATTCAGTAGTCACATCTGGTGGTAGGTATAAAGAGCCAAATGCATAAATATGCACTGTGATATCGCTCTCGTATAATCTACTTAGGCTGTTATATTCCGTAGAGGATGGGTAAGGTTGTCAGGTTGTTTTTGGTGTTAATTTTGGATTACGCAACACTTCTGAGTAATGAACTTGGTTTCTGAAACATTTTGCAGGTCACCGTCAAGATCTCGGTCTCCTGTTTCTTCGGTAAGTCTCGACAATCAGTTGGCAGAATCTTTACTCGAGCCACTTGTTCGAAGCAGCTAATGAACTGTTCTGCAGGTTTCTGGAAAATCCGTGAGCAGAAGCCCTCGGAGCAGGAGCTTATCCCGCTCTGCATCTCCTGTAATACAATAGCACTCGCTCGCCTCTTTCGTAGAAATTGCTTATGGTTAACTTGTGCTAATATGGTGTCTATTCTGGCAGGCGAGGTCGGATTGATCTTGGGCACACCTGGAAGCAGCGAGTTGACTACTTCAGGATCGCAGTATTCGTCGTAGGTGGTTGCATATGCTTTATCATATTCTGCACAACGCTATGTTTGCGAGACTGGAGCATTGTGCTTATCATGATGCCTGTCTGTCTACTTGTTATGTGTCTGCTCTCAGATTTAGAGTTGTATATTCAGAGGAGACCTGTACCTTTTCTTGAATGACTTGGAGATTGATCTGCAGTTTGTGGTAACTTGAATTCAGAGGAGACATGCACTTTGTGGTAATGTGTTATGTTGTCACATTATGTTTTTCCGTAACTCTATGTTTGTAATAAGCACGGCTGGCATAGCCACATTGTGTTTTTCAACCCCAGGTGGTTGTCGTGGACGCCGGATCTCGAGCGCGTCGCCATGCTGTGCGCCAATGCCACTGGTGTCCCAGGTGCTCTGATGGGTATGATAGCCAACCCTGGCCGCCGAGTGCCCACATACATAGGCGATCCATGCTGTGCGCCAATGCCACTGGTGTCCCAGGTGCTCTGATGCGTATGATAGCCAACCCTGGCCGCCGAGTGCCCACATACATAGGCGATCGAGGTTGTCTCTTGGTGCGATCCTCGTGGCGCATTGTTTTTGACTGACAAACTCCCTGTGAACCGACAGACTGGTATGCTTGTATTTCAGCTAAGAGCACAGATTAGTTGGAAAGAATTACGAAGCAAGCAAATGGCAAGGTGAAAGCTAGCCTATGTCCCTATTATTACATCGTTGACATTGCTATGTTCCCAACTTGTAGTACTACATTGCTTGCACGGGTTGTCGTCTTGTTTCCATTTCTTCTGTGAGCTTGCTCTGCATCAGCATCAGTTTCTTTCCACGCGGGCTGGGAAGGAGACACACCAAGGGGTTATTCTATCTTGATAGTTTGTAAGTGCCAAATTGGTTGATGTGCATTGTATGCTTTGTAGCCGTATGCTCGTCGAGTTCACAAGGGCCTTTGGATGTTAGGCTTTGGAGTACCACTTGTATTGTGTTAGCTAAACAAAGCGTGGCTTGCAAAACAAAGTTAGCGCTGACAAGAACGAATGCGGCAGAGATAGCAAGCTTAGCTTTATAAGAGACTACTGCACATGAGTGCCAACTTACCCAGACATGACGAGCCTACATTGCTTGCACTGCACTGTGATCAAAAGCACGGGCACTAATAGGCAGCAGGAACACTTACACAACTAGACAAGAGACGCAGCACAAACTGCGACGGTGCGGTGCGACAACGTACACGTAGGCCCTATATGGCTGGCTGGCTGGCTCACTGGTCGGACTTTACTCCCGTCACGAGGAAAATATGACGCCTAGCCAGGAGAAGAGAGACCCTAACCCTGCGCTGTGCCTGTGACGGGTTCCAGTCATTCCACTGTGGAGTGTGGGCCGTACCTCAGCTCAGATTATTAAGGTTGTCACGTACGTACTTTACGCTGTTGCTCGCCCCCTCTTGCCATGATCGGTCGCCGATACACTGTTGGAGATCACTGAATGCATAGTACTAGCAGTGCAGTACGCACACTGTAACGTAATAGGTGAGCGATGGTACATCTGTCCATGGTGCTTTCGGTGAGCTGCATCTGGCAGGCAGAGAGAGTATAGGCTCCACCCCAAAGTCTACGCTTAATACTGTATGTATGTGTAGCTGTCCAGTGCTTGAATGTTGAATCTCGTCGTCCCGAAATTGAGCTTATGACGATGGTTGGAAGTCAAGTCAGAACATGCGTGCTTCAGCCAGCAAGACGACTTTGACAGAACGGCCGGGAAACCAGCCCAGCTCTGGTCAGAATACAGGGGAGACTACGACGCATTGTTTAGGAAGTTCTATGACACAAGTGATTCGCGAACCGATCCACGCACAAAGCAGAGCAGAAAAGGCGCCTGGCTTCCCGTTAACTAGGCCCTAGTGGCCAGCGGGGGCAGATTTATAAGACTCCATCAGCTCGTCCGTGATCAGTGTTCACACATGTGGAAAACAATCTTCACATGCGTGGAGGTGAAGATGGAGATGATGTACAACAAAAACAAATGGCACAGCAGAGCAGGGGGGCTCCTCCAACACCAACCACCCCCCGCCTGGTCAAAAGGCCTTGCTGTCCTAAACAAACAAACCATTTGAATCGCGGGCAGGCTAAATATGCGCCTAATGATACCGTCTACCGACGATGACGGAAAGAGCCCACGTTTTCTATATCCTTTCTCCGGCCGGCCAGCCTTCACATGCCTTGATCGCCCAAACACTTTAGCTTACATATTGCATTTGTACTGCACGCTAACCACCGCCAGGTCAGCCTCATTGGTTCGCCCCTGCCTGCAGCTTGATCGATTTGTTACCAAGCAAAACGCTCAGGTTAGCTGGTGGATCGCGTGGATGTGAATGTGGTGTGAAACGGAAGCTTAGAAGTACTCCGTCCGTCCCAAAATAAATGTCTTCAGCTTAGTATAAATTTATACTAGAGCTAGTACAAAGTTGAGACATTTATTTTGGGACAGAGGGAGTATGAGCGACATCCTGCCGCATGTGTTTATCGAGCATGCGATGCGATGCGAGCACCGGGCCGAGTGAAAGCTAGCCACGCACACATAGCTAGATTAATTAACTGAATATGTGTTAGGAAATATCGCGTGCCTTTTGTTTTCTGGTGAGGGCGGGCGTGCAGTGCAGACGAGGAGTACACACGCCTTTTCCCGCCCGATCTACCCTCCACCCGTCCACGGCGGCGTGATCATAGCAGGATATTGCAGCAATACTACTATATTCACCATTTGCAACGTACGTTGGCTCCATCTGCTGTTGAGCTGGAGGAAGCCCTTGTCGACGCGCCATGACAAAAGAAGAAGAAGAGAGACTCAGCCGGATCGTCTCGTCGTGCTTAATTAAGCGGCAGTGGTACAACGGGAGTTACGGAAAGACACGGCATACGCATGGCGCCATGGCCATGGGCACTGTGAGATAAGGACGGGTACGTGGTGCCAGATTTTTATTATGGAGTACTTTTTGTTTACGTATACTCTGCACTAGTAGTAGTACTGTACAATAGGAGTAGAGTAACTTTTTTTTCGCATGGTACGGTAGTACTATATAATACAGTAATAACGTTGAATGGATAGGAGCACGCACCAAATCACGCTATACCCTCGAACTAATGCCATCGGACAATTTTCTGGCTTCTAAACTGTAGAATGATATTACTCCTACTGTTATTTATTTTTGAAGAAAAACTCGCGCTTCCGTGGATGGATATATATAGAAAGGCCAACAGAAGGCAGCTTATCACCTGATGATGTTGTCGGTTGCTTCACTGCCCGTCGGCGCTCCCGCCAACAGAAAGAGAAAGAATCCGTCAGCGCACAAGAAAATCGAGGTGCTCCATCAGCGCCGCCTAATTATCCCTTTCACTTCCGTCCAAATCATGCAGCTGCTCTACACCTCAGCACTCCCAGCAGTTTCCGTTTCCTCGCCTCTCTCTCTCTCTCGTACAGACGCATAATGACATGTAAACAAGTGCATAGGTGCTAACTGCGAATGTTTATCATGCGAGCTACTAGTGCATAGGTGCTAACAGCGAATGTTTATCATGCGAGCTACTACCTGAGATGATGAATTCAGCAGAGAACGCACCGATTACTTCTTTCTTATTACGAGAAAAAAATGCCAGTGTGTATACTCGGGTAAATTTTAACGAGGGGGAGATGGAGCGACGTAGAAGTTAATGAGACCACTAGCCACCTGCACAAGTAGTTTAGCACATAGGCCAGATAGATAGATAGATAGATATAGACAAGCTAAGACAAACAAGTGGCTTTGGAGGGGACAGCTAAGTTATCTTGTTTTCTCATCGGCCTGGCCCTTATCTGGAACACAACACAATTGGCAAAAAACCAACAGCCAAATCGCAGATAGAATCTTGCCCCCCATCCTAAAAGACAAGAGGCCCATGCGAGCGTCTCTGCATTATTCGAGCACTGTATAGAAAAATATACTCCAAGATATATAGAGAGATAAGCCCTAGAGACACACAGAGAGAGAAAGAAACAACAGCAGGAGATGGAGACGGAAATGAATTGGAACGAAGGCAGCGGGCAATGTCAGCGGTGAGCACGAGACCGGCCAACAGCTGCAAATTGTTTCAGGGGGGAATGCACTTGGCTGGCGCCACTGGTCTGGCCTGGTCCACACTTCATGTGAAGGCCACGCCCCTCCCTCATCCACCTGCCCACCTGCCTTCTTTGGAGCCCCATACTGGAGGCTGGCCCGGTCCCTCCGTCCCCAGTCTACATGCAAGTTTTTTTTTTCCGAAAGTACGCCAATAGCGTACCATATTTTTATAGAACATAGAAATAGTGTTTACAAGATATGCTGCTCAAATGCGTACATTTGTGCGAGCACGACACCCCACACCAACACCTATGATTACATTAGGGCTATCCTCTCACAAATCGTTGTAAACCTCCTACACCACCGGCCGACTGCCTCCATTCTTCCAGTTCCCTTAGGATGGCGTGAGCTAAATCCCGTGGCCTCATTTGTTGCTCAAACCGGTTGAAAACCCTCGCATTCCTTTGCTTCCATAACGACCAAGTGACCGTAATGATCAAAGTGTCAAACCCTCGCTTTTCCGCCCTGTAGAACTTGCCTCTTTCTCTCAGCCACCAACCGAGGGTGGTATCCGTGGGCAACGGGTCATTTGCATTGACATGAATTGTGTCCCATATCGTGTACCAGACCTCGCGGGCGTATGTACATCGGATGAGAATGTGGTCTGCGTTGTCCTCATCTTGAAGGCACGTGTAGCAGGGTGAGGGTTCTTCCTGTAAGCCATGTCGTAATCTCCTATCCGACGTGCATATCCTGTACTGCATCGCGAGCCACACGAACAGCTTACATTTGAGGGGTGCCTAACTCCTCCAAATGCAAGCTGCCATGGGGGATCTTGGCCAATTGGAGCAAAGGCTGTTGTACACCGAATGAGTAGAGTAGTCTCCCGATGCCGAGCATGTCCAGGAAAAAGCATCCAGCACCTCCGGATTTCGGCGAACCGTAGCAATGGCATGGCACAGGTGCATGCACTGTAGTTGTGCTGTGAAGGAAGACTCCGGCTGGTAGTCACCCAACCAGTTGTTGTCCACTAGGGCCTGCTGCACCGTTTTGGTGTTTAACACTCTTGTATGCACCGTAGCAAGCAGCAAGGGCGCGATATCAGCAACCGCAAAACCGTGAATCCACCGGTCTCTCCAGAACAGTATCCTATCTCCTTTGTCAACCACAATATGCACGAGACTATCAAACACTGCCCGGGCTCCTTGATCTTCTACCATAGGCAGACCTTGCTAAGGTCTGTTTGGCTCTGTCCTCTTGAGCCATTCCCAGCGAACTCTGAGAGCAAGTGATTGGAGTTTCATATTTTTTATACCGAGCCCACCATGGCATTTGGGTCGGCAGATTGTGTCCCATGCGACTAGGCATTGTCCACCATTTACCTTGTCTTTCCCTGCCCAGAAAAAAGACCTCATCCACTTGTTGATCTCCTCAAGAACCCATGCAGAGGCCTCTGCGATCATAAGATGATGCACTGGTCTAGCAGAGATGACAGACTGTACTAGTATGAGCCGTCCAGGCCGCTGTATCAGACCTCTTTGCCATGCCGGGACAACTTGTCTCACCTGGTCGAGCATTGGCTGCCACTCTACCCTAGTTAGTTGCCTAATTGCAAGCTGGAGACCCAGATACTTACAGGGAAACTCCGTAAGATTACACTGCAGCCACGTCGCTACCCTTTGCTTGTCTTTCATATCGCCTCTGATCACCACTGCAGCAGACTTCTGATAATTTACCCTTAGCCCCGAAGCCTCCCCAAAAGCGTCGAGCATGGTTTTGACACACCACAGATCCTGAATTGATGGCTTGATGAACAAAGCCACGTCATCCGCGTACACTGAGACCCTTTGCATGGCCGAGACTCCCGGTAATGCACTTAGGACTCCGTTGTCCAAAGCTTTCTGAACCAGCTTTGTCAGCACGTCCATTGCAATTATGAACAACAAGGGAGAGACAGGGTCCCCTTCGCGCAAGCCGCATGCATGCCCGAAGCTTTTTGTTGGCACTCCATTGACGATCACTTTTGTGGAAGCAGTTTGTAGCAGATTCGCCACCCATTTCCTCCATCTTTCTCCGAAACCTTTAGCTCTCATGACCTCAAACAAGAAAGGCCATGAGAGAGAGTTAAACGCTCGCGAAATATCCAGCTTGAGGAAGACCCCAGGTGCCTTGCGGGCATGTATCCTCCTGGCCACTTGCCGAACGAGGAGGAAGTTGTCGTGAAGGTGTCGCCCCTTGATAAACGCTGACTGGTTTAGGCTGACTATCTCATGCATTTCTCTCCTTAGCCTGTTTGCGAGCACCTTGGCGAACAGCTTCGGTATGCTATGCGTTAAGCTTATGGGGCGGTAATCGCCTATCTCCTCTGCCTCCGGTTTTTTAGGGATGAGAACGATGTGCGCCTTGTTTAGTTTTGTCATACCCCTTCCATCGCCTACATAGAATTTCATCATAGCAGCCATTACATCCGGCTTTATAATATGCCAGGCCTTCTGATAGAACTCTGCAATATATCCATCCGGTCCTGGTGCTCGATCCAAGGGAAGCTCCTTAATGACCTCCCATACTTCCTGTTCAGTTATCTCACCTCAAGCTCACTCAAATTATGTTGCTGTATACCCAGATATTGCAAGTCCAGGGAGTGTTCCCTCGCCTGATCTTTCCCCAGCAAGCTTTCATAGGCCTCAAAGAAAGCTTCTTCCTTAAGCTTCTGATCTGTGATGATATCTCCATTACGCTTGATGTGTGTGATAAAGTTCTTGGCCCTACGACCGTTAGCAACAGCTTGAAACAATTTCATGTTTGCGTCCCCCTCCTTTAACCACCTCATTCTTGACCTTTGGCGATCTATAGTACGTTCCAGTGCCTCTAGGCCAAGAAGTGCATGCTTCAGGGTCCGGCGTAGCCACAATTCCGGTTGCTCCAGAACCCGTTGTTCTAGTGCAATATCTAGACGGTGTATCACCCAGTTTGCCACCCTCATGAGTAACTTCACATTGCCTATCTTGCGCTGGCCCCATGCTTGCAAGGACTTGGCCGTATTTCTGAGCAAAGCATCCAACCTTTTGTATGGATCCACAATCGTAGGTTCACATACCCATGACGTCTTGCAGCCTCCTCAAACCCCTCGAGCTTCAACCAGTACTTTTCAAATCGGAATCGACGTTTAGTGTAGAAACCAACGCTAGTGGTTAGCAAAAGGGGCGCATGATCCGACACACTTGTTGACAATGCCTGGAGGAGGTAGTCCGTATTGTCAAGCTCCCAGTCCACAGAGATAAGAATCCGGTCGATTTTGGTCAACGTAGGCGCGTCCCTCTCATTAGACCACGTATACCTCCTGCCATGCATGTACATTTCCTTTAGTTCCTGATCATCCACGAAGTCCCTAAACCTCGTCATCATCCTCCGATTGATGTTATTATTGCTCTTGTCCGATGCCCGCAAAATCATGTTGAAATCACCCAACAGCAACCACGGCCCCGGGCGCCCCAGCCGCGTGGTACGCAAGTCATCGAGGAAAAGAGTTTTCTGCTCATCCCCTTGCGGTCCGTAAACCACTGTTATCCACCATGGGTCACCCATTTTGGTACGTACCATCCCTGTGAGGAAATTAGCATTAAGAGTTATGTTATCCACCGTGATCACCGTACTATCCCAAGCCAACAAGATGCCTCCCCGGGTTTCCATCGCCGACAAGTACGCAAAACCATCAAAAGATGGCCCTAAACATTGCATAACGGTGAAATAGTCCATTACATCCATTTTGGTTTCTTGAAGGCAAGCTAAGTTCACCCGCACCGAGCTAACAAACTCCCTAACAACCTTCCTTTTAGCCGGGCTATTTAGGCCCCTAACATTCCAACATAGCACCTGTGGGTGTATATCCATTGGTATAGGGATACACCAACCACCCGAGCACACTCCTAGTGCGAGCAAACGACGACCGTGGTGCCGCCCTCCATCTCCTGAACCGTTGGCACCGTCTTGCCGAACAGACCCGCTATGATCCTGACATGCTACTCCCGTAGAGGCGAGTCAAAGAGAGCCTGCAGCTCGTGTACCATCCCATCATCCACCACAAGGTCCTCCGGCACCAAACCCAGTGCGTGTAAGAGCACGTTCTCAGCTGGGTTCTCCTTTCGGCTGGAAATAGCAGATTTCTTGGGCGCCCTGGTAGTGCGCTTTGGTGTGTACGGCGTCGCCTCTGGCCTCAGCTTCGCGGCTTGAACTTCCTTCAACAGTGGCGGAGCAAGTTTCTTAATGATGTTTGAACAAAAGCCCTTCAGCTTGTTGTAAGCTGCAGCTTCCTGAACGGTCATGCCCAGCATCTCCTCATCGGGCTGATGCACCACCAGTGTGCCATCCTGTTGCTGCGTCTCCCCCATAGTCTGATCTACGTGACTGGTGTCTTCGCATGCATGTGTTCCCACTTGCATGGCCTCTTCCTGAGCTCTCATTGGTGGTGCTGCAATAGAAAATTCCAATCCCCTGTCCTGATCCTCAGCATGATTCCCATCAGGTGGGGTCTGTGTCACAACTGCCGTGTCCACTAGCTGTTGATGGGTCCCAGCCGCAGCTCCTGCATCCTTGCTCGCCACCTGTCCGTCCGCTCCGGCCGAGGCAGATTCGGTCTCACCCGGCTTCCCTACCAGCCTGCCCTGGTTGGCCTGCGCAGTATCGGGCCTCGAGGCCTGAACTTCTGTGTCTACCGGTGCGCCCACCGGATCAGTGGGGATCCGCGCGTGCCCGGGGGGCCTGATCCCATTGGCCATCGATCCCCTCCCACCAGATTCCACATTCCTTTCGGAAGCCTCCACCACCGCAATTGCCTGTGCGTCAGTCGGCGGTCCCATCCCTCCTGCTTTCACAGATTTTCCGGCAGCCTCCACCTCAATTATTGCCTGTGCATCGGTCGCCTCGTTCCCGCCAGAGTGTGTTGTTTCTCTCTCCATGTCCAAACTCCTGCGAGCCAGCCACTCCCCTGATTGGCTACTAGCATTTGCCAGCTGTGGTCCAGAAAGCCGGGGAGGAGTGGTGTCGACATGGGGTTGCGGGCCCCCAGAGATTCCAGCTCCAGAAGCCTCCACCCGTTGCTCTGGGCTCTCCTCCTGATTTGAAATCCCAACTGCCCGCCCCAAAAGTCGGTCAAAAGCCGAAGGCCTGACCGCTATCCTGTTCCATACCGTCACCGCGGGGCCCTCATGCGCCACGTTAGCCACGCGCTCCATCGGCGACAACCTCCATTCCGGGATTGCTTGATCCGCGCGTCCGCCATCGCCGCCGGCGAAAGAACTCCGACGAGCGCCGTGAGATTGGCCTGAATGTTGGCCCCCTCTCAAGTCCCTTGTCCCAAACTGCCATGTCCGGTGACGTGTCACCGGCCTTGCTCCTCCGCCGCCGCTGCCTGAGGAATCTGGCATGCCACTCTGCCCGCTGCTCGAAGACCCACCAGAACGCCATGCCGGCTCGACCACCGCAGAGTAGTCCGTCACCGACTCCAAATGGATGAGAATCCTGTACTCCAGCAGCGTCGGCTCCATGAACGGTGGCACCACGCCCGGCTCCGGAATCGCCAACCATCGAAGAGACGGAATGGCTTCAGGGCCCAAACAGCGGTCGCCATCCTTGACACTGTGCAAAAGAAATAAAAAAATCATTGACACTGTTTATAAATAGTTTTTGTTGGTTCAGTATAGAGAGATAATGGCATCAACTCCAATCTACAATGCTTCGTTGGGTTCTAAGGGCATCTTCAACGCGGACCCTCAAGCCGCCCCATCCATCCGGACCGTGCGGGTTTGACGTGTTTTATCATCCAACGCAGTCTCGCATTAGTCCCCGCACCGGTCCGAACATTTTTTTCTCGTACTGCATCCGACATTAAAGCGGCTTGAGGGCGTCGCACCGGCCGCGGGATGTGCTCCCCTTTAAGAGCTTGTAAATTTCTCATGCCAATGGGGGCGCCGTTGGTGTCATCGCCACCCCACATCGGCTTTGGCCATTAGACATATTGTAAGATGAGTTTCCTCCTTTGAGAAATCAACCATGTAAAGGTTGTCTTCAACATGCCAAGCAAACACAAATTTGAGATTGCTCCTCTTAAAGACGATCACATGGAATTGAACCAAATGCGAATCATAACCGACACAAAGACTATCTTTTGTTGGGGCGGAGGATTTGGACCGATCTTATTCTTTTTGTTCTCTTCCTGTTCATTTTCTTCCAAGAAGAGGGGCCAAGCACAATTCTCCTTTTAGCCTTGAATGCAAGATACAAGACCATTCTCAAATTGGGCTTTCAACGGCCTATTTTCCTCTAGCATAGAGGTCACTCAAGGACAGATTTAGCGACACCTGAATCATCATGCAACTTAATACGAGGGAAATAATTAAGAGCCTTAATGGTAGTAGCTTTAAGTTAAACATAAGACTCGATGGGGGCAATGAGGTCACCTTTGACAACCTTGGAACTTTTCACAAGGAGCTCATATTCCTCAACAAGTCTCGTGTGAGTAACTAGAAGCTTTTCATTTTTAACCTTAAGGGCATCTTTGTTCTCAAATGCAATTTGCCATTCATCATTAGTTTTAACAAAATCAATTTGGTTGGAAGACATGGCTTCCTGAAGTGGTGCTCTCAAGGCACTCTCTTCATGTAGTTCGTGCTCGAGGAATTCGAGTCTCTCTTTTTTCTCTATAAGGAGGTTTTCAGCATTCTCAAGAAAGTCACCGCGTCCGGCGAGTGACTTATGGAGATCGCCAAAACGAGCACACGCCTCACCATGAAGAGTTTTCATGAAAGCCATTAAGGATTCCTTATCATTATCCACACTATCATCACACTCATCCTCCAACACCTCACATCAGACATTGGGAGTGTGCAAAGTGTGTTTTGGAGATTTGCATTTTGTTTTTACCTCTTTAGCCATGAGGCGATGATGAGAGAAGGGCTTGTCCTGGTTGTGGGAGTCGAAGAGGCTGGTGGTTAAGGAGGAGGCAATCACATGCACGGGAATGGCGGCCGTGCCCACATGTTCATGCATCATCACCATCATCTTCACCTCCCGACATGTACTCCTCATGAAAAAGAGCCTTGTCTTCATTCCTCTTGGTGAACTTGGAGAATTTCTTCTTCATGGGCACAAGCTTCTCGGATTTGTCTTCACGTCCCTCATACGGGAAATCATGCACAAAGTGTCTTGGCCTATCACAATTGTAACACTTTCTCCTTCCAAAGGATTTTCCATTGAGGTTCTTCCCCTTGTTTGTCATGGTGCCCGGATATTTCTTGACCAGAAGAGCCAAGTCTTTCGCAAAGTCATTTGCCACACATAAGGTGTCATCTTTTTCCTGACAACTTTCTTCAACAACATCTTCCACTCTTGATGGTTGCACAACCACTTTATTGTCCTTCAATGCAAGGTTTGTGTTCCAAGTTGCTTGAGCAATGGCAAAGGTCTTCTCGGACTTGGTCTCCAAAAGAACATGAGTTGAGAAGGTTGATATAACTTGTGCCACAGTCAACTTGTGATAGTCCGGGCGTTGGTGTATCATCATCACCATAGTGTGCTCCGTGTGGACCATGGCATCAATAAACTTGTCGTTGATGAAATCATCACTTGCCCAAGATCATCCAAAGGTTCTCAACTTGAGCACAAGGGACGTCAACCGACGATACACCTCATCCGCGGTCTCACCCTCATTCCTCACAAATAGATTGACCTCTTGCTTGAGCAAAGCCAACCGAGATCTTTGAGTGGCTTCATCACCTTCAAGGGCCTTCTCGAGACAATCCCAAATTTCCTTGGCGGTCTTGAGAAGAGCAATGGAGTCACTATAGCCCCTCTAGTTGTAGGTGGTAGCATTGAGTTGATCATCAACTGCTTCTCTAGAAGTGAGATTTGTGGGATCCTTGGGTTGAAATTGTTGACCACAATCCACCATAGTTGCGTAGACACACTACGAATGTGAGACTCCATATCTAGTTTCCACTTAGCAAATGCAATAGCTTTCAAAGGAGGCGGAGGCCCACAGGGGTATCCAGTAACCTTCTATTGTAACAAGGTGGATACCACTACAGGAGCACTAATATGGAAAATATGGTGGTTGGTGTAGGAGGGCTGGTGTATAAGTTTTGAAGCGCTCCCACATAAAATTCGTCCATGATGACCCCTCTTAATAGTGCGGCTTTTCCTACGACTCAAACCGAACCAAAACGAAAACCATCGAGCCGCCGGGAAAACCACGCATTTTATCTTTTTCAAATGGGGCGGGGGTGAGGGGTCAATATCCCGAGATAAACTTTAGCGATCGATATTAGTTCCACTAATCATACTGTCATCACACCAAAATATAATTAAGTGCAACATACACATTTATCGTCCAACACAAATTGAAAAAAAACACGGGGCCAGGCAGCAAATCTTCACTATGTTGGGAGAGGTTAGAAACGCCAGGGATTTACAACTGATCAATGCGGTGGCTTACAAGGGGTATATATAATAGCGGTGACCTAGGTCAATACTGATCCGCTCCTTCCCAAGCCTTATTTTTCCCCCGGCGACGGGCCTCCGCTCCGCTCGTCACAAGTTAGCCTTTGTACTTATATATGAATTTGGATCACAAGATAGGCCGAGAAAAGGTTTAAATCATTGGTCAAAAACTATTTCCAACCTGGGCGCTACCATCAAGGCAATCAATGTTGTCATCTTCATGTGGTGTGTTTTTGAGGAATATAGGCCTCTCACTCTAATTGGAATAAATAACAGAGTAATCCTCAAAGAACACTTGCTTAAGCTACTTCATCATCGCAAGATTTACTCTAAGCAGGGAGCAACCGTCGGGTGGGTGAAGTTGCGAGATGGAAATTCTAAATTCTTCCAAGCAAAAGCCACAATTAAATATAAACATAATCACATATCTATGCTACAAGATAAAAATGGTGATGAACATGTTACCATAATAGTAAAGTTGCTCTACTTTGGAGAGCTTTTAAGAGTTAAGACAAGACTTCGTGAGTCCATGCAGTCCAACAATTTATTGGAGCTCTCTCATGTGACAAAGGCAAGATAATATTGATCTTCTTGAAATCCCTTCCTCCAAAATAGAGATCGATGCTGTGGCGGAGACCTACCCATTGATAAAGCACGAAGACCCAGTGACTTCAATGGTGCTTTTATAAAATCCTGTTGGGATATCATTTCCAATTATTTCTATAGGCTTATTGAATATTTTTACCATGGCAAGGTTAACCTGGAGAGTAGCAATGCTTCATTCTTCACTTTAATGCCAAATAAGGACATTCCCTTGACTACAAGTGATTTTAGAACAATTTAACTACTCAACTGTACTATAAAAATCATCGCCAACCTTCCGGCCATAGGCTACAAAGGGTTATCTTAAGTCTTGTGAGTTAGAATTAGTATGGTTTTATTTAAACAAGAACTATCCAAGACTGACTTTCTTGGGCTTTGAGTATCACTGGTGCAGAGACCTACTATACAAATGGTTTTTAACCCCTTTCCGCGATGGGGTTGGAACCGTCGCCAAGTGAGTGTGGGCGATAGGGGGGGTCCTTCCCACACGACCCAGAAACCGTCGGGGATAGGCCCTCCTGGCACATAGGCTGGGGCAAAATGAGCTCGTGTGCGATCTAGCGAGGCTTGAAACCCAATCGTTTCCGTTCGTATGTATCCCACACGGTGAGTCCCAGAAAAACATTTCCGTTCGTATGTATATCACACACAGTTTTGTGTGTGGAAACGTTTGTGCAAGGTGGCCTAACGCAAATAGTTCTCTACCGGAAGCCGTGTGTGATTGTTAGTTGATCGAACGCGCCTACTTTCTAGAAACCGCGTGGGTTGTTTGAGTTCATCGCCCATGGTGCTTTCTGAGTAACCATCTGCAATAGAAAACCCCAATCAGCAGGGTAATTAGCCTATTATTGATAATCCATGTAGTAATCAAATTGATATTTCTTATAAAACACACAGATATTTCATATCCATATAACGGCAACCAGGATTTCATAATCGAATTACATCAGATAGCTTCGGCACTCAGTTACGCCTTTACACAACAGCACCAAGTTTCACATGCAACATCGAAAACCTTTGGAAAGTAGCATCATACATGATAAATAGACAGATGAATCTCATCTGGGAAACTATAGAAGCGGAAGGAAAATATTGAGCCTTCAGTGATGTTGAATGTCCTTGCAACTTTAGGCCATTGGCTGTGGACAATTGCCCGCCCAACCTTCGTCCTCTTCAGGAAGACTTCAATATTGTACCGTGGGTGTTGAATGAATACCTTCCTCGCCTCTTGACCATGCAGATGGTTTGAGAGGTAATCATCGGTGAACTACTTTGAAAAGTACTAAAACAAAGATATGCATAAATCGCTGTTATAAATTTTGAAATGGCGCAAGGGGTAAAAATAAGGTAAAAGAGTTAGTACCATCCTATAGTTGACTGATGTCTTCTTCATTGTGCAAAAAAGGATCTTGCTATTATTCGTCGCAAATATCTTCATCCTAACAATCTTTTTGAGTTTCTTGACTTGACTGATATTCATGGACATCTCATTTCCCCATATGCAAAATGGGTCGAACAGTGAGTCTAAGCCTCTGATAGCAGGACCTACATGTGCAAGACCAAATTGTAAACCTAAATATTAGCATGATTCCTGCAACCGCACAATAATGTGCTATTAGCGAAAGGACCATGCATGAGCAAACCTCGATGGTAAACCGCAGTGTCTCCCATTGTTTCCCTGCAACACACATAAGGAAGATCTTGATCAGGTTAACTGAGAGTTGCCATACTATCAGTAGAATATGTATCGAGTACATCCAAATTCGATTTATTTCTCACATGCATAACAATACAAAATTGTACCCACAACAAATGAAAATCAAATTGCAGAAGTGAACCAAACAGTTAAATGGACAGCAAACCAAATGAACGAAAACAGTTAATTGAGCACGACATTGCAGAACAGAAACATTTACTAGAAGATAAGACAGTTAACAAAACAAAGAATGCTTGAGAACAGTAATACGAAATTTTGCAATTGTTGGACCAAACTGTTAACTGGACATTACATTTCAGAGAACCAAACTGTTAACTGAACATTACATTTCAGAGGACCAAGCTGTTAACTGAACATCAGATTGCATATTAACATTACAGAGGACAAATCACTAGAAGGCACTAGCGGTGGCCTCGAGAAAACAGCACGAACTATATTTTAAAGTAGACAAGCGCGTGGCAGTGTCGACGATGGCCTCGAAGGCGAGGTGCTCCTCCAAGATCTGGCGGTCGGCACGCATGGCAGCCATAGCGACCTCGTGCGCGCGTGCGGCCACGATTTGCTTCTCCGCTACCAGATGCTATTGAGCTCCACGTTATACTGCGTGCAAAATGGCTGTGGGCGGTGCTTAATTGGAGGACGGGGACAGTGGTTTCGGCGGAAGGTGTCGCGCTGTCGGTCGGGGCATGTGGGATGGGGAAGGAGGAGGATGGTGTGGGTGGGGTGTGGATTACCTGACCATACCGATAAGGCCGCGCAGCAAGAAGAAGGGTCGGCAGCAAGGAGGCCGCGCAGCACGAAGAAGGGTCGCCGGCGAGGAGGCGGCTCTGCAAGAAGAAGGGTCGCCGAGGAGGCGGCTGTTGGAGAACGTAGCAGAAATTCAAAATTTTCTACGCATCACCAAGATCAATCTATGGAGTAACTAGCAACGAGAGAGAGGGGAGTGCATCTTCATACCCTTGAAGATCGCGAAGCGGAAGCGTTGCAAGAACGCGGTCGGTGGAGTCGTACACGAAGCGATTCAGATTGCGGCCGAATCCGATCTAAGCACCGAACAACGGTGCCTTCGCGTTCAACACACGTGCAGCCCGGTGACGTCTCCTGCGCCTTGATCCAGCAAGGGAGAGGGGGAGGTTGGGGAAGACTCCGTCCAGCAGTAGCACGACGGCATGGTGGTGGTGGAGGAGCGTGGCACTCCAGCAGGGCTTCGCCAAGCACTGCGAGAGACTAGGAGGGAGAGGGGTAGGGCTGCGCCAAGAGAGAGGGAGACTCGTCGCTTCTGCAGCGTCAAACCCCCCACTATTTATAGGAGGAGGGGAGGAGGGTGCGCCCCCTCTAGGGTTCCCACCCCTAGGGGGGCGGCAGCCCTAGATGGGATGGAGGGGGGCGGCCAAGAGGGGGAGAGAGGGGGGCGCGCCCTAGGGTGGGCCTTAGGCCCATCTGCGCCTAGGGTTTCCCCCTTTCCCCTCCAAGCTGCACCTTGAGCCCTGGTGGGAGGCGCACCAGCCCACTCAAGGGCTGGTCCCTTCCCACTCTTGGACCATGCAAGCCTCCGGGGCTGGTGGCCCCTCCCGGTGGACCCCCGGAACCCTCCGGTGGTCCCGGTACATTACCGTGACGCCCGAAACTCTTCCGGTGGCCAAAACCTCACTTCCTATATATTATTCTTTACCTCTGGATCATTTCGGAACTCCTCGTGACGTCCGGGATCTCATCCGGGACTCCGAACAACATTCGGTAACCACGTATATTTATTCCTAATAACCCTAGCGTCATCGAACCTTAAGTGTGTAGACCCTACGGGTTCGGGAACCATGCAGACATGACCGAGACGTTCTCCGGCCAATGACCAACAACGGGATCTGGATACCCATGTTGGCTCCCACATGTTCCACGATGATCTCATCGGATGAACCACGATGTCGGGGATTCAATCAATCCCGTATACAATTCCCTTTGTCAATCAGTATGTTACTTGCCCGAGATTCGATCGTCGGTATCCCAATACCTCGTTCAATCTCGTTACTGGCAAGTCACTTTACTCGTTCCGTAATGCATGATCCCACGACTAACTACTTAGTCACATTGAGCTCATTATGATGATGCATTACCGAGTGGGCCCAGAGATACCTCTCCGTCATACGGAGTGACAAATCCCAGTCTCGATTCGTGCCAACCCAACAGACACTTTTGGAGATACCTGTAGTGTAACTTTATAGCCACCCAGTTACGTTGTGACGTTTGGTACACCCAAAGCATTCCTACGGTATCTGGGAGTTGCACAATCTCATGGTCTAAGGAAATGATACTTGACATTAGAAAAGCTCTTAGCAAACGAACTACACGATCTTGTGCTATGCTTAGGATTGGGTCTTGTCCATTACATCATTCTCCTAATGATGTGATCCCGTTATCAATGGCATCCAATGTCCATGGTCAGGAAACCATAACCATCTATTGATCAACGAGCTAGTCAACTAGAGGCTCACTAGGGACATGTTGTGGTCTATGTATTCACACATGTATTACGGTTTCCAGTTAATACAATTATAGCATGAACAATAGACAATTATCATGAACAAGGAAATATAATAATAACCATTTTATTATTGCCTCTAGGGCATATTTCCAACAGCGGCGGCGCTGCAAGAAGAAGGGTAGCCGCGAGGACGCGGCGCTGCAAGAAGAAGGGTCGCCGGCGAGGAGGCTAAGCTGCCAGTAAGCAGCAGTGAAGGTTTGAACTTGGAAAGCAAGGAGGAACAGTGGAAATGTGGCTTTTGGTGGGAGGGAGGGGGCGGGGAGATAGATATTTCCGCGGTGGCAGAAATATTTCGCTCAGTGCCGCGAGAAACTGGCGTGCAAGTGTGGTTCAAGCGCGGGCTATGGACTGTTGATGGCGAAGCTTCCTGCGTAAGCCAGACAAGACGTGTAAGTGCATCTAGTGCCACCCCTAGTTAGTTTGGGAGTATTGACGGCAAACGTGGTTGAGGGACTAATGTGTTTGTGAGAATTGCAGGATAACACAGGTAGAAGTCCCTCATTGATCCGATTTTCCTACCAGAGAGGACCCCTGAAAATGTATGAAGACAATGGTGGTTCGTGAAGACATTCACGTTGAAGATAATGACCTGTGAAGACATTCACTTGAAGACTATGGAGTGCGAAGACATAGTTTCTTTCGTAGTTTCATTTTCTTCTTTATTGAGTCATAGGAACCACCATACTATTAAGTGGGATCCAAGTGAACAAAGTCAGAAGACTGACGTGATGCTCAACCAAAATCCTATGTCTTCGAGCGAAGACAATGAGAGCAAATCTTATCCAGAGTTGGATGACTCAGCTTTGCTTGTAGCCCAAGCCAAGCTGCCGCGTGTGTTTGAAATCCGACCGTTGAACACGTGTCGGTTCCTTAGTGACCCAGGGTCATTTCGGGTTGCCTCATGGCTATAAATAGCCCACCCCCTACACCATAAATTGGTGGATGCTCAGAGTTAGTTCATATCTTTTCTCATTTGAGAGCAACCCACCTCCGAAGCCTTTGAGAGAGAGATCCTTGCAAGGAAAAAGCCCAAAACACCCAGAGCCAAAGAGTGTTAGGCATCATTGAAGTCTTTCAGTCTGCGTGACCTGAAGACTTGTTACACTTGAGGATCGTGTATCCTCCAGCCGGTTAGGTGTCACGTTCTGAGGATCCAAGAGTCATTGTGGATCGCCGGTGAATGGAGTCTGTGAAGGTTTGGGAGTCTACCTTGAAGACTTATCAGAGTGATTGGGCGAGGACTGGGTGTCCTTAACTCAAGGGGAATAAGGTGAAGACGTGGTCTTCTGAGTTCAATCTCAGCCTCCCTAACCAGACGCACACCAAATCCTTGTCTTCACCAAGCTAATGGTTCTATCCCCCACCTTCTTTGCATTTCAGTTTTTCTTCGTGAAGTCATTGCTTGCTTGCCTGATCTGTTTGACTTCACTATGCGAATACTATTACCTGTTTGGCTTCATTCTGTCTTCCATTCCGATCTGTACTACCTAGCTGCTATTAGTCTTCATGCTTTCATTATATTGCTTACTTGACTATGGCCTGTCTAGTGTAGTCCTTCTTCCGCTGCATATCATATAGGTTCCATTTAATTGCTTGTCTTCAAAGACCTCGTGTTTTGAAGACTTTCGAAAAAATCGCCTATTCACCCCCCTCTAGTCGATAACTAGCACTTTCAATTTGTATCAGAGCAAGGTGCTCCCTTGTCCTATGTGATTCGGTTTAACCAACTGGAGTTTTAGCTATGTCGACTGCAGGGATAATCAAGGTCTCCGCTGCGTGCCCCGTCTTCGATGGCACTGATTACCCCTACTGGAAGAATAAGATGCGCATGCATCTTGAAGCCATTGACATTGACCTCTGGTATGTCGTCAAGACAGACGTTCCCAAGGTCGGTGATGGTGTCACTGCCGCTGATGTCAAGACATTCGCGCAACTGTACTCAACCGCCAAGAACATCATCTATGGTCATCTGACCAAAGGACAGTATGGCCGTGTGAGTGCTCTGGAAACAGCGAAGCTAGTCTGGGATTGATGTTCTTCGAAATCTCTTCAATTGATTGAAGAGAAATGACAATGAGAATGTCCAGCTCACGCTCGACCGTGAGTGCTCTGGAAACCGCCATGTGAGTCCAAGGTCAACGAAGGCGTCTCAACCCAGAGAGACTCAAGGATTGATGTTCTTCGAAATCTCTTCAATTGATTCAAGAGAAATAACAATGAGAATGTCCAGCTCACGTTTGACCGCCTCACTGATATCACAAATGAGCTTCGCGCACTTGGCGCCACTGAGATCACCAAGCATGAAATTGTGAAGAAGCTATTGAGATCACTTGACAACTCATTTGACACTTTGGCCTAGATGATACAAGAACGTCCTGACTTCAGAGAACCCGATCCATCTGATATACTTGAGAGGCTCAACACACATGAGTTCCAGCTATCTGAGAAGAGAGATATCTATGGCCCCAACTATGGCCGATCCCGTGCTTTGAAGGCAAAGGTTATTTCGTCATCTGAAGAAGTATCTAATTGTAGTTCTGATGATCCTGAAGACATTGGCAAAGAGCTAGCAATGCTTGTGAAGAAGTTCCAAAAGTTCTCCAAAAAGAATCGCTTCAGAAAGTCCTCAAGATCCAGTTCCAAGAATGATTGATACATCTCCAATGTATCTATAATTTTTTATTGTTCCATGTTGTTATATTATCATTCTTGGATGTTTAAAATCATTTATAGTCATTTTATATCTTTTTTGGTACTAACCTATTGACATAGTGCCAAGTGCCACTTGCTGTTTTCTGCATGTTTTTTTACATCGCAGCAAATCAATACCAAACGGAGTCCAAACGCAGCGGAACTTTTTGGAGATTTCTTTTGGACCAGAAGATATCCAATGGGCCGGAGAAGCGCCTGGGGTGCTCTGAGGGGAGCACAACCCACCAGGGCGCACCAGGAGGCCCAGGCGCGCCCTGGTGGGTTGTGCCCACCTCGGGTGCCCCCTGAACCGACTCTTTGCTCTATAAATACCCCAATATTCTAGAAACCCTAGGGGAGTCGACGAAAATCAATTCCAGCCGCCGCAGAGTCCAGAACCACCAGATCCAATCTAGACACCATCACGGAGGGGGTTCACCACTTCCATTGGTGCCTCTTCGATTATGCGTGAGTAGTTCTTTGTAGACCTTTGGGTCTGTAGTTAGTAGCTAGATGGCTTCCTCTCTCTCATTTTATTCTCAATACAATGGTCTCTTGGAGATCCATATGATATAACTCTTTTTGCGGTGTGTTTGTGGGGATCGGATGAACTTTGAGTTTATGATCAGATCTATCTTTTTATATCCATGAAAGTTATTTGAGTTTCTTTTATCTCTTATATGCATGATTGCTTATAGCCTCGTATTTCTTCTCCGATATTTGTGTTTTGTTTGGCCAACTTGATATATTTATCTTGCAATGGGAAGAGGTGCTTTGTAGTGGGTTCAATCTTACGGTGCTTGATCCGATTGACAGAAGGGGAACCGACACGTATGTATCGTTGCTACTAAGGATAAAATAGTGGGGTCTATTTCTACATAAATAGATCTTGTCTACATCATGTCATTGTTCTTATTGCATTACTCCGTTTCTCCATGAATTTAATACACTAGATGCATGCTAGATAGCGGTCGATGTGTGGAGTAATAGTAGTAGATGCAGGCAGGAGTCGGTCTACTAATCTTGGACGTGATGTCTATATAATGATCATTGCCTGGATATCATCATGATTATTTGAAGTCCTATCAATTGCCCAACAGTAATTTGTTTACCCACCATTTGCTATTTTTCTCGAGAGAAGCCACTAGTGAAACCTACGGCCCCCGGTTCTCTTTCTCATAATTATTTGCCTTTGCGATCTATTTTCGTTTCCTTTTATTTTTAGATCTATTAAACCAAAAATACAAAAATATCTTGCTGCAATTTATTTTATTTGGCATTCGATCTATCAATATGTATAACTCTCTCACGTCCGTTTGCCTATCTCTGGCGCCGTTGCCCGAAAGGGATTGACAACCCCTTTAACACGTCGGGTTGGGAGTATTTGTTATTTGTGTGCATGTGCCGTTTATGTATTGTTGCTTGGTTCTCCTGTTGGTTCGATAACCTTGGTTTCATCACTGAGGGAAATACCTACCATCGCTGTGCTGCATCATTCCTTCCTCTTTGGGGAAATACCGACGTAGCTTCGAGCCGCAACAATGATGAGGCTTCCTCTCGTGACTACAAGAAGAAAACATGCCACAAATGCAAGAAGCCAGGCCACTACATATCTGAGTGTCCTCAATGGGACAAGGAATCTAAGAAGAAGAAGAAGAAGAAGAAGAGCAAGGAATATGATTCTGACGACAATAAGAAGAAATCTGTCAAGGCTCGTGCATTTATTGGCAAGGAGATGGATTCAGAGGAGGAATCTGCTTCTGAGGATGCGGAGGTGAAGTCTGAGGAGGAGTCTGATTCAGGTGTGGCAAGCCTGGCTCTAGCTTCGGCATTCGTCGCCTAGTCCATCTTCAACACTAAAGACAATGGTCACGCCGCCGACGCTGAAGCCGATGATGAGGATGACTCTGCTCCAACCTACTGCTTCATGGCACGAGGTGCCAAGATAAACTCACATGATGCTTACTTTCAAACTTCCAGTGAAGGTGACACTGGTGCGCGTCGGTGCTATACAAACAGTCTTTAACCCCTTTCCGCGACGGCATTTGGAACCGTCGCCAAGTGAGTTTGGGCGATAGGGGGGTCCTTCCCACACGACCCAGAAATCGTCGAGGATAGGCCCTCCTGGGACACAGGCTGGGGCTGTGTGCGATCGGGCGAGGCATCGAAACCCAATCATTTCCGTTGGTATGTACATCCCACACGGTAATCTGAGAAAATCATCCCAGAAAAACATTTCCGTTTGTATGTATATCACACACAGTCAATCCAAGGAATACGTTTCCGTTCTTATGTACATCCCACACAGTCAATCCAGGGAAAACGTTTCCGTTCGTAAGTACATCCCACATAGTTTTTTGTGTAGGCTCGTGTGTGAAAGGTGTAACTATCACACACGGTCTGCCTTGGTTAACTGTTTGCTTTTATCAACTATACCACACATGATTTGATGAAGAAAACTGTGTGGCATTGGGCTATCCATCGCAAGCGCTTCTACTGCTAGAACCGTTTGCAAAGGTCCATGACACATTTAGCAAGTTTATTAGTTTACAATTAATAATTCCAGTATTACGCAAATTCACATTTAATATCGAACAACTGTTTGCCAATTTCATATCAGGCGCATAAATATATTATAACATCACAGTACGGTAGCTACATGAAAACAACACAATACAACATATAGCTAGTTCAACTTCATAAGAACAATATATTCATTTCCCTAACCGAGATCATCCAGGCTCGTCTTATCCACCTTTGCTTTCAGTTCAATAAGAACCTGTTTTGCACGGGCCAACTGGGAAAGTGCCTCCTCCTTCGCCAACACCATCTTAGCAAAGTCTGATTTAAAAAATCTGAGCTCATTCTCTACCTTCAACTTTTTATCCCGCATCTTCAAATATTCTTCAGCGTTGACAACATTTTCTCTAAGCCTACGTCTGTTCACTTCCTCATACATGCTCCAGAGCTTCGCTAGGCACATCTTGAAAGACTGTGGCCACTCTTGATCAACCCATTCCAAGTAAGAACACTTCCGTTCATCCTATAATATTTAAAACTAGATCAGTAACAATTGTAGGGGAAATGGGTTTATAGCAACATAGAAAATCACCAATGCTTATTTTGAAAAATGAAGAAACATGTTAATTATGACATATCTTCTCAAAAAGATCAATGTGCAAATGAATTAATTGCTACTGAGACAACAAGCAAATTCTGAAATATCAGAAGCTATAATTAACTACAACGACGCTACAAGTTCTTACTCATGTACAATAAATAACAAATTGAACATTTTATGAGGAAGGTAAATATAACTGCAACAGCATAGCGACAGTGTTTGGATGACATCAAATTGATACTAACAGGTGTGTACATGCACAAATTTAGTAACATAGAACCAATAGCACTAAGGCCGTCCACTATGTATGCCAAAGCTGGGGTAAAGACAACTGTTGCTACATCTCGCATCGGTGCCCTGCACTGGCGAGCCGATGCAGCGGAAAAAAAATCAGGGACCCGGACTCCGGAGCACGTAGTTGCTCTGATGCCCAGTTCCTTCGTGCCATAAAGATTTACTATTTTACTGCTTGGCTGCTCGGATGTGTGGACCAAAGTTGGCTGCACAAACTGCTGAAGCGGTGCCAAATAATTTTCTAATGGCACCGCTGATGAGATGGCAACAATTTAAGATACTAGGTACAAACTGTGACACTGTCTTAGGATGCGTTTGGTTGAAGGTGTGGTATGAATGGGTTGGGACTGTGACAGTGTCTGAATCACATCTAACAAATGATTTGTAACAACAAAAGAGGGTCTAACCTTCTCTGCACATGCCAGAAACTTCCTCCCACTGTCCACAGATTCAAACGCAACTAGCTTCATGCATGGAGATTGATGGTGACAACGAGCAGATAGATCTTCAGCCACCCCGCTCCAGTCATTGCCATTGATGGTCCTAGGGAGCTACAAGAGGAAGAAATGACTCAAATCGACCGCCGGGGGTAAAATTCCTTCGCTCCAAGTCATAGCCCGAGAGAGAGAAGAGAGGCATACCCGGGTGGTGAAGGAGTCGTCGCCGGAGGAGGAACCGCTGGAGAGGTCTTTGAAAAAGACCGTGGTGACCCCGGCGGTAGGATGCGAGACGACGAGAGCGAGGAAGCGGCTCTATCTTAGCAAGGAAGGAAGGAAGGAGGAAACAGGGGAAATGTGACTTGTGGTCGGGGAGAAAAGGGGGTGGGGAAGGGGGGAAGGGGGGCGGGGTAGATATTTTGGCGGTAGGCCAAAATTTTGGGAATGTGGAGGGAAACTTTGTGCGCGGTGCCGCTGGACCATTTACTTTGAACGATTGTGTGCATCGCAAACGATTCTTCTGCTTTGCGCGCATGGGATGAGTTTGATAATTCAAATTTTGGTGGACATTCCCGGGGTACGTCATTGCATAATTTAACATCGCTTGCTAATTTGGGCACACAAAAGAGCGTACAGCAGACAGACCGCACTTACTGAATCGAGAAATTTTAGTAATTAAACTGAGCCAGTTGACCTAAACATTGCTCTAACAAAAGACCAGCATTGAAAACAAAGCCTAAGTACGCATTATTTTAACAAATCCGCCGCCGCGCCGGCCTATGCATCGCCAGTGTGAGATGAGACATCGATGACTTGTCCTGGCGACATGCCGCCGTTGGTGGGCTCCGCGTCCCCCCTGCTGAAGTTGACCGCGTCCTCGTCCTCGTCCTTGGCGCCACCCTCAAGGTTGTAGTACTCGTAGTAGTGGTTGCGTCAGAGCTCGTGTTGGTACTCCACCATATATTCCTTGATGGGCAGACTATTCTCTAGCTCGACCTCGGCCATGCGCAACTCCTCCTCCCGGCGCTACTCGATCTCCGCCGCCTCCTGCATCTCCAGCTCCCGCTCGGCGACCTCATGAGGAAGCAGGTGCTCCATGGCCACCGCCGCCTTTTCAGACGTGGGTTGCATGCTAGAGTCCGAGGTGGCCTGGAATATCTTGGCGGGTGCATCCTCGATCTTGGCGTGGATGGCCTCGACCCAGGCCAGGGCGACATCGGCGGCACGGATGGCAACTCAAGCGCTCTTGGCGTTTGTAGCCGCCATCGCAACCGCAGCTACAGCCGTCTCGGCTGCAGCAGCTGCCCTGTCGGCTGCCGCAGACGCCCTCTTGGCGGACGCGGCCATGCTCAATGCGGATGCGACGACACTCTCGGTGTTGGCGGCGGCGCTCTCGGCGCAGGCGGCGGCGCTCGGGGGGACGCGGCCATCGTACGGGCCTTCACGAAGCGTTTCCACGACGTCATCTTTGCAAGAAGGGGGTGCAAGAATGGGGATCGAGATTCGTGGATTCGGGGGTTGCCGGCACTAGAGCAGACGAGCCGGCAAAGCTTAAGGAGGGAGACTTAAATAGACCCAGATATTTTCATCGCAAACGGTTCCTAGAAAACAACTGTGTGTGATGTTGTAGATATTTTTATTAGCTGTGAAAGACGAATTTGGAGTAAAGTGGCAACGGATGGTGTTTTAAATGAATGATAAATTTGTAGTACTAATACAACTGTCATGTCAAATTTTCGAAAATTTCAGGGGTCATTTGACCTTTTAAGACATTTAAGTGATTTTCTTGCCATTTAATGACCGTAATCGAAATTTGAACTACATGTACATGCAACGGCTAACCATAACGGTTTGAAAACTCATATTTTGTGTACTTGTGTATGATTTAATTCCATGTGCAGTAAATTGAAAGGAATTTTCAAACATATTGGTCTAACGGCTATGACACAATTAAGCATGCAGTGACATGGCATTTTAATTCCAAAAAAATCAGAAACACATGAAACCTTGGTTGATGTTTTGTCATGCCACCAAGATGATGTGGTAAAAAAATTGGCATGTTTGATGAAAGATTGGACACACAGCCCTCACAAACGGGAGCAACTCACTAGAAGGCTCGTGGTTGCGAGAGGGAACAATGCATGTTTGATGACGAATGGGAGATAGCTTCCTCTTACGGCCTTCAATTTTGTTCTACGCCTAACGTGCACTACTACAATTGTAATGTGAAATTTTGGAAAATTCTAGGGGTCATTTGACCTTTTAAACACATTTAAGTGATTTTCTAGCCATTTAATGACCATAATTCAAATTTGAACTACATCTACATGCAACGCCTAACCAAAACGGTTTGACAAATCATATTTGTGTACTTGTGTATGAGTTAATTCCGGTGCAGTAAATTAGAAGGAGTTTTCAAACATATTTGTCTCACGACATGGACACATGCAGACGTATGCATGGAGTGACATGGCATTTTAATTCCAAAAAAATCAGAAACACATGAAACCTTGGTTGATGTAATGTCATGCCACCAAGATGATGTGGTAAAGAAATTGGCATGTTTGACGAAAGTTTGGACACACACCCCTCACAAACCGGAGCAACTGACTAGAAGGTTTGTGGTTCCGAGAGGGAACAATGCATGTTTGATGACGAATGGGAGATAGCTTCCTCTTACGGCCTACAAATTTGTTTCTATGTTTAACATGCACTAATACAACTGTGATGTGAAAAATTGGAAATTTTCAGGGGTCATTTAACCTTTTAAAGACATTTAAGTGATTTTCTAACCATTTAATGATCGTAATTCAATTTGAACTACATCTACATGCAATGCCTAACCAAAATGGTTTGAAAAATCATATTTTTGTGTACTTGTGTGCAAGTTAATTCCATGTGCAGTAAATTAGAAGGAATATTCAAACATATTGGTTTCAAGGCATGGGCAAATGCATGGAGTGCCATGGCATTAATTCCAAAAAATAAAAAAATGATCAGAAAAACATGAAACCATGATTGATTTAATGTCATGCCGCCAAGATGATGTGGTAAAACAATTGGCCTATTTGACGAAAGTTTGGACACACACCCCTCACAAACCGGAGCAACTCACTAGAAGGTTCGTGGTTCCGAGAGGGAACAATGCATGTTTGATGACGAACGGGAGATAGCTTCCTCTTACGGCCTTCATTTTTTTCTATGTTTAACGTGCACTAATACAATTGTCATGTGAAAATTTGGAGAAATTTCAGGGGTCATTTGACCTTTCAAAGACATTTAAGTTATTTTCTAACCATTTAATGACCGTAATTCCAATTTGAACTACATCTACATGCAATGCCTAACCATAACGGTTTGAAAAATCATATTTTTGTGTACTTGTGTGCGAGTTAATTCCATGTGTAGTAAATCAGAAGGAATTTTCAAACATATTGGTTTCAAGGCATGGGCACATGCATGGATTGCCATGGCATTTTAATTCCCAAAAATTAAAAAATGATCAGAAAAACATGAAACCATGTTTGATTTAATGTCATGCCACCAAGATGATGTTGTAAAAAAATTGGCCTGTTTGACGAAAGTTTGGACACACACCCCTCACAAACCGGAGTAACTCAGTAGAAGGTTCGTGGTTCCGAGAGGGAACAATGCATGTTTGATGACGAACGGGAAATAGCTTCCTCTTACGGCCTTCAATTTTTTTCTACGTTTAACATGCACTAATACAACTGTCATGTGAAAAATTGGAAAATTTCAGGGGTCATTTGACCTTTTAAAGACATTTAAGTGATTTTCTAACCATTTAATGACAGTAATCCAAATTTGAACTACATCTACATGCAACGCCTAACCATAACGGTTTGAAAAATCATATTTTTGTGTACTTGTGTGCGAGTTAAAAAATCATCAAACGATGTATATCTGGTGTTCAAAAAAGAAAATATAAAGATCTGGCAAGACAACCGGACCCCACACGATTGGCACTCTATCTCGCGGCTCGAGGTTTGGTAGGTGAGCACTGGGGATCATTAATCAGACACAGTTCTGTATTGGAAACCGTCAGCTATTATGTTCACACACGGATTTGGCTGCGGGAATCGTGTGTAATTCAAACTACAATACTCGTAAATTTCGGCGACCGGAGTGTGTACTGTCCCTGTCGATCTAGATTCCGGCCGCCAATAAATACGACCTTGCTCATGTCGTCCCGCCTGCATTCTCATCTACATCCTCCCCTCGCTCGCCCTCTCTCTCTCTCTCTCTCTCTCAAATATCTGCCATGGCGCCGATGGTCTGCCCACGCGCCGACGAGGACTCGCCGCCCCTCGGGACGCTCACTCGATTAGCAGCGACGAGGACCCCTACGCGCCGCCTGACGAGGTTGCGCCGGACCCCCCAACTTTGGATTGGTTTTGGGGCCAGTACAATCTTTGTCTGTGGAAGTCGCTGCCGCCGGCTGAGAAAGCCAGGCAAGTGGCGTTCAAGAAGGAGGTGGCGGAGGAGGAAGCCAAGTACCAGGCGGCCTGTGAAGCCCGTGATGCCGCTTGGAAAAAGGAGGCGGCGGAGCTTTAGGGGCGGGCGCGTCGTCGTGCCGAGGAGGTGTACGAAGACGGGTACTTCACGAGGAAGGTCATAGGCGCTGGGCACCTCGTCGTTGCATGGAGGTGGGCCGATAAAATCCAGCGTGCCACCGACGAGGAGCTCCGGTGGGCGCCCAATGAAATGGCAAGATCGTCCGCGCGCGTCTGCCAGCAAGAGGCAGATCGGTACATCAAGCGCTGCAAGGCGGAGGAGGCGGAGTACTGCCTCCGCACTGGGAAGACGCCACGCACCAGCGAGCTGCTGGCGAGGGGCTGCCAGAATACTGGCCCCTGGAGGGACTATTAGTTTTAGTATTGTTTGTTTTCAATTTTATGCATTGTACCTAGTAGTTAAGTATCATCACGTATATGTGATGATATTATATATATATATATTCTATGATGAACTAATGAACAATTAATATATATATATATTATGAATTCCATTTTCTATCTATTTTTGTATACTAATTTGAATCTAGCTGTTATCATCCACATATACAGAATGGAAAGCGTATACACACACATTGAAACAGAACATATAAGAATGGAAAATGGAGTAGACACATTGAAACAGAGCTATACTACGATTGCTGTGAATACATAGCTATCCACGTCGAAATGACTCAACAAAATAAACGCGTCCATGAGACCATGACCAGCAGCCCTTGCCTACGGCAGCTCTTGGCTCTGCCTAAACTCGTGCAGGCATTCGTCCAAGTGGTCGACACGCTCGCGGTACATCCGGAGCGCGATCTCGAGCTCCAAGTTGGCTATTTCATCGGAGATCACCAGCTCGAGGATGCGACGGCCATGTTCCTCTACTGCGCCCAGGTGGACACCTGGGCCAAGGAGGCGGTCGAGCCTACGGACCAGCGCGTTGGCATCCAGCGGGCCGCGGACAAGGCGAACGATGGCACCCATGCGAACGGCATGGCGGGCATCCGGTGCAAGTACGACGCGGCCGTCCTCTGGTGCAAATACAGCGCCGAGGGCCTAGCCCACTCCTGGCGAGGCATGGGGGTACTGACGGGACATGTACCCAGCTGTGACGCCGTGTCGACAGCAGGCAAGTGCCGATGGATCTGCTCTTTCTATGCAGTGCGCCGCGCCTCTCGCTCTGTGGCGCTCCAACGGTCTTGCCGTGCGGCGAGCCGCACCCTATCGGCGAGGACGCGCCTAGCTTGCTCTGCGGCGCGCCATCGATCATGTTGTGCAGCGAGCTGCAGCCTGTCAGCGCTGACATGCCTATCTTGATCCGTGGCACTCAAGCGCCATGCACCAAAGGTCTGCTCAACCCTGGCGATGACGCGCATCACGACATCGTCCATCGCGTTGCCGG
The DNA here is from genome assembly GCF_018294505.1 of Triticum aestivum. Classification (NCBI taxonomy): domain Eukaryota; kingdom Viridiplantae; phylum Streptophyta; class Magnoliopsida; order Poales; family Poaceae; genus Triticum; species Triticum aestivum. The sequence continues at coordinate 363,493,931 of NC_057802.1, read as the reverse complement.
GGAGCGCCTCAGCCTCGACGGGCCATGGCGCCTGCTCGTTTTCCTCGTCGACGAGGTTGATGGCAGAGGCGGCGATTTGGTGGGTTGGCATGCTTGGAAAAGGTGGATGTGCTACAGGCTGCGCTTGCCGCCTCCATGTGTCGCGCGCCGCCTGTGCGCAATATCGCTGGGTGGCGGGAAACAAGTGAGGAAATGGCGGGAAATGGTGGCGTGTTCATAAAACGCCATCAATTAATGGAAACTTAGCATAGAAGGAACATCGAGCTAGCACAAGAAGTAGATGATGATCAGATGAACACGGACCACGCTAGGGAACCCGTCGGTGATGAATTCATGAATCGCAAACGGTTGAATACTAGCAAGCGTTTGCCCACAACACACATGGCCTATTCCATCGCAAACAGGTCGGATGGATCAACTGTATGCCACGTATTGCACATTGTCAAGAAGTAATGCGGTAGACCTTCTTTAACTTGTGTTATAAAATAAAATAAATAAAAAACAAGGACCTCGAGGTTAAATTAACTGATGGGACGGGTCGTATCAGTCATTTAATTTGACAGATATGACCCATCCTATTAGTTAATTTAACATCAACACAACTTCCCATCCAGTGACCCATCTGATGGCTGCTCCAGCCTGAGCACACTTAACTTGAGAGTTCTCTTACATGAGCTACTGGTGGAACAGCTTGTCCTTGCTGATTGGATGCCTCTTCGCCTCCTTATGGCATATCCGGATGACCGCCCGTCCCCCAATGGCCAATAGATGTTGTGTAGACAGAGCATATCACATACGTCTTATTAGAAGCAATCGTCTGTGTCATTATTGGTCTTTGCACACATTTCTGATTACAGACCTGTTTGCCGCGTATCACACACATCATATTGAACCGTTTCTGTTCTCTTATCTCAACGCAAACAGTTCATCCGAGTGAACCGCATGCCGTATATCGCACACACCTTCATCTGGCTGCCCGTTTCTTTTGTGTTGCCTAATCACAAACAGTTCATCCGAGTGAACCGTATGCTGTATATCGCACACACCTTCATCTGGCTGCCCGTTTCTTTTGTTCTTCCTCATCGCAAACAGTTAACTGGGCTGAACCGTGTGCCCTGCATCGCACACGCAACTAAAATCTGAACCGTGTTTGATGCATCCTCCATCGCAAACGTTTTGCACCTTTTTTGACAGTTATTTTACACCATCGTTTGCGATTATGGCATCACACACAGTTTCGTCGAAGGGTCTCTGATCGTAGTGTCGCGTTAGCAGCAACCTGCAGTAGTGTGACTCTGAATGTGAATCCAAACCTAGCTATAAAGCATTTGCTAAAATTTCAACTGAACAACAAACTGCTATGGAACACATTCAAAAGTTGCTAGACAAAAGCGATGACCTGTTGGACGAGGAAATGAATCGAACTCAGTCCTTAAACGAAGACATCAAAAACCTTCATGTTAAGTACGAGGAACTTGAAAGTCGTCATGAAACCCTCTCAGCCATTCATGAAAAGCTTTCCTATGACTATCTTCAAAGGAAGCAAGATCTAGAGAAACTAAGAGCATCTCATGAAGATCTTCAAAAGGAGAACGATTCACTACTCGCTCAACAGATCAGTTCCGCTTAGGAAGATTTTGTGCCACCATGTTTAAAATGTCTTGAGCGTGATAATGATGTCTCTGTTGCTGAATGTTCCACTGCCTCTGATGTTGCAATATCTTCAACTGCTGATGTGGTAACTAACCCCTCTACTCAGGATACCACTACTATTGCTGATGAGAATCCTAGGTTGAAGACATTGCTTGAAACAGGCATGTACAAAATCCTCAAAGGGCATCAAACACTACGCGATGTCCTCAAGAAACAGATTCTGAACCGAAACCCTAGGAAAGAGGCTGTTGGTTTCGAGAGGAAAATGAATGTTGATGGTTCTTACTGGAAGCCTGAGCAGTACCCCAAAACCACATGGGTTGCTGCTAAGGATCCTTCAGTGGACCCATCCACCTTATCTGGCTTCACTTGTGCTAACCCCATTATCATTGATGAATCCCTTGACGCCAATTATAAGCTATTTAAGAATCAGAATGGTGAAGTGTTTGCCAGGTTTATTGGTACTAACTGCAGGAATGGGCCACCTTTGAAGAAGATCTGGGTACCCAAGAGTTGTCTTGAGAAACTTCCTGTGAATGTCATCATGACACCTCTAGGGAAGAAGACAAACCCCAGACCAAATGCTTCACGTGGCCCAAAGGTTTCATACAGACAGAGGACCTCACAAGGTCATCCTAACGCCAATGTTTTGCAGGGAAACTATCATCAGACTCATGAATATGAGCGGGTTTCTTCTAACTGCTATGTAAGAACTTTTCTGCATATTCTTATGATTATTATTCACCTCCTGCAAAACCATTTGCTAGGGCTCCAAAGCCAAAGTTCTCAGATGATGCACTTAGACTTATTGCTTCTAAGCCACCCCGGAAGATTTGGGTGGTTAAGAAGAATTAATTTCTCTTGCAGGGAAATGTCTCCAGCCGGAAATCAAAGACTTCTGACGCCAATGCTGGGGACCTAAAACATCTTGTGGACGCAAGATAAAGTGCCAGAATGGTCTTACCATTTATTTCGTCCCAGGGTTTCTTGACGAGCATCCTATCTTACCAAACAAGAATCTTAACTTTGATAATATGCTTGTTCATTATATGTTTGTGCTTCAAAATACTCTTGGTGAAGCCTATCCCTCTAACCGCACTATAGGGTACGACTCCGAAAGCTACTGAGTGGATAATGGACGGTGGACGCACTAACCACATGACTGGTGATCGAAGTCTTCTCATGGATTGAACCCTACTCCCATCTACTAAAAGTCACATCACACTCGCTGACACTGGTAAAAGCAAGGTATTGGGCCTAGGTAGAGTTGCAATCTCAGGATCAACACATAGATAAAGTGATGCTTGTTGAATCCCTTGGATTCAACTTAATGTCTGTCTCAATGCTTTGTGATCTGAACATGATTGTGATATTTGGAAAATATCGTTGCCTTGTGCTTATGGAAACTCTAGTCTTCGAAGGGTATTGAAGAGGTGATCTGTATATGGTAGATTTCTCCGCAGGACCCCATCTTGCCGTATGTCTTCTAGCAAAAGCTTCAGAGTGTTGGCTCTGGCATCGAAGGCTAGGACATGCGGGCATGAGGAACTTGCACACTCTAGTGAAGAAGAAGCATATCATTGGCATCGAGGGCGTCAAGTTCAAGAAAGATCATCTATGTGGTGCTTGTGAAGCCGGGAAGATGACTAGGGCCAAGCATCCCTCGAAGACAATCATGACTACATCATGCCCCTTCGAGCTGCTACACATGGACTTATTTGGGCCTACTCATTACTCTACCCTTACTACCACTGCACATCTTTATGGCTTCGTTATCGTTGATGATTATCCAAGATATACCTGGGTGCACATAAGTCTCTGTAAGACTGAAGTGCAGGGTGTCTTCAGACACTTCGCAAATCATGCCATGACCAATTATGGCATCAAGATCAAGCACATCAGGAGTGACAATGGCACAGAATTCAAGAACACTGGCCTAGGCACTTATCTTGATACATTGGGCATCACACATGAGTTCTCTGCTCCATACGCACCTCAGCAGAATGGCGTCATGGAGCGCAAGAGTAGGACTCTTATTGAGATGGCTCGCACTATGATCGATGAGTACAAGACTCAAGAAAGTTCTGGCCTGAAGCCATTGATACTGCTTACCACATCATCAACAGAGTTTATCTTCATAAGTTCTTCAAGAAGACAACCTATGAACTCCTGACTGGTAAGAAGCCAAACATTAGCTATTTCAAAGTCTTCGGTGCTAGGTGTTGGATCAAGGATCCACATCACACTTCCAAATTTGCACCAAAAGCAGATGAAGGTTTTATGCTTGGTTATGAAAAGGATTCGCACACCTACAGAGTCTTCAACCTCTTTCATTATAAAGTGGTTGAAGCTGCAGATGTGAGGTTCGATGAGACTAACAGCTCACAAACAGAGCACATGCCAAATGTGCTAGATGAAGCTTCTCCTAGTGAATCTATCAAGCATATCGGTATTGGAGCAATCATACCCACCGAGGAACAGCCTAGGGAAGAAATCATCATTCCAGCACCTAATCAACATGAAGACAAAGTTCGTTCTGAAGCCAATGCTGAAGATGAAGACAACAATCTGCAAGGGCAAAATATTCGCTCTGTTCATCCTCGGGTTGCAAATGAAGTCCAAATTGAGAAGATCATTGATAGTATCAATGCACCTGGTCCTCTCACTCGTTCAAGAGCAACACGGCTTGCAAACTTCTGTGGGCACTCTGCATTTGTCTCTATATCTGAGTCCAAGTTGATGAAGCCTTCATGGAACCTGAATGGATTCAAGCTATGCAAGAAGAGCTTCAACAGTTTGAGCTGAATAATGTCTGGGAGCTAGTCAAATGTCCTGATCCTCGCAAGCACAATATTATTGGCACGATCTATCTCAATAAACAAGATGAGCATGGTCAAGTTGTCCGAACAAAGCTTGCCTCGTTGCCCAAGGATACACATATGTGGAAGGAATTGACTTCGATGAAACCTTTGCTCCTGTGGCTAGGCTTGAAGCCATTCGTATACTGGTAGCCTATGCTAACCACAACATCATTCTTCTGTACCAAATGGATGTGAAGAGTGCCTTTCTCAATGGAAAAATTGAAGAAGAAGTGTATGTTGCTCAACCACCTGGTTTTGAAGATCCAAAGCGTCATGATATGGTGTACAAGCTCAACAAGCCACTGTATGGCCTCAAATAAGCACCTCGCGCTTCGTATGACACACTCAAGGACTTCCTGAAGAGCAAAGGCTTCAAACCTGGTTCTCTAGATCCCACTCTCTTCACAAAGACATATGATGGTGAACTGTTTGTATGCCAAATCTATGTGGATGACATTATCTTCGGCTGCACTGATAAGACATACAGTGATGAGTTTGGGCATATGATGCAAGAGCAATATCAGATTGTTGGGGAACGTAGCATGCAATTTCAAAAAAAATCCTACGATCACGCAAGATCTATCAAGGATATGCATAGCAACGAGAGGGGGAGAGTGTGTCCACGTACCCTCATAGACCGAAAGCAGAAGCGTTAGCTTAACACGGTTGATGTAGTCGAACGTCTTCTCAATTCAACCAATCAAGCACCGAACGTATGGCACCTCCGAGTTCTACACACGTTTAGCTCGATGACGTCCCTCGAACTCTTGATCCAGCAAAGTGTCGAGGGAGAGTTTCGTCAGCACGACGGCGTGGTGACGGTGATGGTGAAGTGATCCGCACAGGGCTTCGCCTAAGCACTACGCCAGTATGACCGGAGGAGTAAACGATGGAGGAGGGCGCCACACACGGCTAAGAACAATTGGTGTGTCTTAGAGGCGCCCCCCGCCCCCATATATAAAGGACGGAGAGGGGAGGAGGCTGGCCTAGGGGCGCCCTAAGTGGGAGGAGTCCCACTTGGGCTCGAAGTCCAATTCGGCCCCCTTCCTTTTATCGGAGGGGAAAGGGGGGAGGAGACGGAGAAGGCGAAGGAAAGGAGGGCGCCACCCCCTCCCCTAGTCCAATTCGGACTCCTCCCTTGGGGGCGGGCGCCACCCTAGTGGGCTGCCTTGCCTCCCTCTACGGCCCATAGGGCCCATATCTTCCCCTGGGGGGTTCCAGTAACCCCCCGGTACTCCCATACGTACCCGATATATTCTGATACACTTCCGGTGTCCGAATACTATCATCGAATATATCAATCTTTACCTCTCGACCATTTCGAGACTCCTCGTCATGTCCGTGATGTCATCCGGGACTCCGAACAATCTTCGGTCACCAAAACACATAACTCATAAAACAAATCGTCATCGAACGTTAAGTGCGCAGACCCGATGGGTTCGAGAACTATGTAGACATGACCGAGACACATCTCCGGTCAATAACGAACAGCGGAACCTGGATGCTCATATTGGTTCCTACATATTCTATGAAGATCTTTACCGGTCAAACCGCAATGACAACATACGTCATTCCCTTTGTCATCGGTATGTTACTTGCCCGAGATTCGATCGTCGCTATCTTCATACCTAGTTCAATCTCATTACCGGCAAGTCTCTTTACTCGTTCCGTAATACATCATCCCGCAACTAACTCATTAGTCACATTTCTTGCAAGGCTTATCATGATGTGTATTACCGAGAGGGCCCAGAGATACCTCTCCGATACTCAGAGGGACAAATCGTAATCTCGATCTATGCCAACCCAACAAACACCTTCGGAGATACCTGTAGAGCATCTTTATGATCACCCAGTTATGTTGTGACATTTGATAGCACACAAGGTATTCCTCCGGTATTGGGGAGTTGCATAATCTCATAGTCAAAGGAATATGTATAAGTAATGAAGAAAGCAATAACAATAAAACTTAACGATCATTATGCTAAGCTAACGAATGGGTCTTGTCCATCACATCATTCTCCTAATGATGTGATCCCGTTGATCAAATGACAACACATGTCTATGGTTAGGAAACTTAACCATCTTTGATTAATGAGCTAGTCTAGTAGAGGCATACTAGGGACACTGTGTTTTGTCTATGTATTCACACATGTATCAAGTTTCCGGTTAATACAATTCTAGCATGAATAATAGACATTTATCATTATATAAGGAAATATACGTAACAACTTTATTATTACCTCTAGGGCATATTTCCTTCAGTTTCCCTCTTGCACTAGAGTCAATAATCTAGATTACATTGTAATGATTCTAACACCCATGGAGTCTTGGTGTTGATCAAGTTTTGCTCGTGGAAGAGGCTTAGTCAACGGGTCTGCAACATTTAG